>NW_021307080.1:68474-81975 GCF_002162155.2 Triticum dicoccoides
TCTGTTTTTCTTTCCTTTTGTATTTTCTTTTATTATTTCTTTTCTGTTTAAATCATTTAATCCATTTAGCCATTTAATAAAAATATGTCTGTTGCACTATAATTACCTTTGTAATATTCAGTTTACCCCGAACATTTTAGTTTTAAGATTTGAAAACTTTTATTGTTTGCTTAATTTTTAAAGTTTGAACTAGGTTTCGAACTGGCGCGAGTTTATAAACAGTAATCCGAGGTGATGTGGCATCATTAGTGGAGGTTCTCTGTAGCTTAACTATCCGGGCGTCACAATTCTCCTCCACTACAAGAAATCTCGTCCCGAGATTTAAGAGGGGAGTAAGGGGGGATGGTTTGGTAACGAATATAGCGGGTCTTCTCATCCTGGCTTGCTCTTCTCGAAGAGGTCAATCCAATATATTGATGCCTTCATACTCTGCTTCAGGTCAAAATGATGAAGTCATCATCCTTTCTTCGGGATCTTCATCGTACTTACGAAAAGGATATGGGGGAAGACTCGGGAAGGGCGGGCCTTACCAGGTTGACTATCTGGTACATAACTCAGGGAATGGGGTAGGAAGTAACTCTCGAATTGAACTTAAGAAAATATCGAGAGTAAAGTAAGAAGGTACCATGAGAAGTTTCAAACGGATAGGCCATTGTTTGATGTCTGAAACAACATGCAAAAGGGGTCCAGAGCAATGAGATTGAGTATTGCGTCTGCTAGATCACTTGGGACGGTGGCCCGTGAATTACATACGAGGCCGCACGCGAGGAACAACCTTGGGAAGAGGGGGTGCAGGAGAGTCAGGTTCCGATCCTGTGGAACTGTGGGTTATGGGCCCATCATGTGGTTGAAAGTAGGAAGGGGGCCGACATTTTGCACGGTCATTATAGTAAGGCATGTCAAAGGGTAGCCTGTCAGATATGTCGGCAACAACATCGATACCAAGGGCGAGGGACGAAGAGAACCATTTCCTGCTCGTTGAACGAGGCGGACCAATAGGCAAAGTTCTCGTCCATCGGTGGCTACCGGAATGTCATCAACAATAGTAACAGGGTTACACCAAACAAGATGGTACACCGAGGTGTTTACATGAGCAGGGATATTACTGCTTATATTATATAGATCACAAGAAGGTTTAAACAAACCAAGGGAAAGGAAAAGTGATTATTATGTTTAAACAGAACAATGGAAAGGAAAATGTGTTTAAACACATCTTTCAGGGGTAAATCCTTCCCAAGGACAAGCAGAGCATGATATCCATGATAGGATATAACGTAGAAAACCCTTCAGGAAAGGGGAGAGAAATATCATGACATTACCCATACAACGGTGTTAGGATAAATGATAAATAAAATTTAGCATCGTGCTTCAAATGTTCTTATTGAAGATCGGAGTACCACAGACATACTTCGAGATAGCATTGACATGGTCTTCAAGCAAAGGTCGGACTTTGGATACACAAAGGATCCGTCAGGAGCAACTTATAGAATAAGTCTTACAATTTCCTCATGGAAGAATGGCTAAACTTGCTAAAAAGGATACTACAACAATAGGTCCTCCACCCAGGGGGGGGGGGTGCTAGGCATGACATCTTGTTACCGGGTCATCAAAGGACCAACATCATAACTCTTGGAAAGTTGTCCCAACCATCATATCTGACCGAGATTTAGATCCAATTGGTGTCATGATGCCTCAGACTCAGGATGTCCGAGAAGAAAAGGCGCAACACAAATCGACGAAATGACATTGTAAGATTCTCGGGAAATGAACTATGGGAGCGGGTTCTTGAAGCAATAGTTCATCATTAAACCAAGTTGAGGATGAGGAGGTGGCTGATGGACTCAGCGACAATCCATTGAGATTTTCAAAAGATGGATTTCCACAATTATGTGAACAAGGAAATAACATTTGTCAGATCAGATAATATAATGAGGTATACTCAAGGAGAACATACCCAATTAAACATTGGTTGAAAGGTGCGCCCGAAATATGGGTTGGGTTGCACGACCATTGTCAGAATGGTGATTCAATAATCAATAGCCTAAGAATGAACTTTCGACCATTAACTTCAAACAAATAGGGTTGCTAGAAGGAAAGAATCCAAACAACACCGTTCACTTGTTGGAATTAACACGGGGACCAAGAAATGAACGAAGATGGCAAGAAGCATTTTGATATCAAGAATTCTTAAGAGGTGGTGAAATTCTCACCACATTCTTGACAAAAAGTGATGGTAATACTTCCGAGGTAAGGAAGATCAACTGCTGGGTAGCAGTGATCTCAAGGTTTACACAAAACGCGAACAAGTTGTGTTGAACGGAAGGCAATAAAGTGGTCGATGAGAACAGGAATCATCGAGGGGCAAGGATGGTATTACCCATCATGAATTCAATTGAATTCCTGGAAGAGCTCATAAGGTTGATGATCACGACACCTTTGTCGCGAGAGTTCATGAAGATGTAATCGATCGGTAACGACATCAAGTCAAGTAATGATGAAGTGAAAGTTTATTGGAACCATGGGTAGGACACAAACTCGAAATCAAGCTTGTTGTTCAAGGCGAAATGGTATGACGATGAGGATCGACGTAAGGTTAGTTCATCGTCGAAAATTGTGCTCCAAGAAGAAGGACCGGGTAGCACAGTTAAAATCATCAAGACAATGATATAGCCAAACAGGCTAGGAATGGCGTGATCGGGTACAAACTCGTACTTAAAGAAGATTACTAAGAGTTGTTGAACCGTAGTGCGGACTCGGCTCAGTTATCGGTGTCTTTGAGTGTTTAATAACTCAGAGCCCATGAAAAATTGTAATCAGTGAGAATGTAGTACTTGATGAAGAACTCATAAGAAGTTATGCAGTTCCAAGATAATCTCGAGATACCAGGGGGGTAATACTCGAAGACGGATCAAAGTAGAGGTTGGACCGGGGTATTGATCCACAGAAGACAAGTGCTTACACTTGCATCGAAAATGGTATTTAAAGGAGAACATGGTCGGAACCACGATTGTAAAAGGGCAGACCCCAGATATAAGATGAAATTATATCAAGGGAATAATTAGTTTTAAAAGAAGCTTCGATGAGAAGATGTACAACGTGTCCATGGGCATGAACATAAAGTTCAAGGTCGACTCCCACTTCTCCAATGTATAACCTTTCATTCACTTCTCACTTTCGAGGAAGTTGTAGTGTTGAAATTTTATCTGGCATAATACCAGGAGTGTATGACTCGTGAAAACTTTCGGGTTCACACGTTTTAGAGAAGGCATATGTTCAACCCATCAGGTTATCGTGGAAATATATACCACAAGCTTCAATAGTAGATATCACCAGCTCGAAAGCAGAGCATGGTTGAGAAAGCAGAGGATACAATTTACCAAAGGCATTATGTATCAGAGGAAAGGCTCACAAGGTTATTGAATATGAAGGGCATTGTCAGGTAAAATCCAACAATGGATCGGGCGATCCACAACGGAGCTGATGTGAGTATCGGTACTCAATCAGAGGAAGAAAGAATGCACGGGCATTGTATTATAGGACAACTGAATAATTTGATGCTTAGATAACAAAGGAATTATGATTTCCAAAACAAAGGATCAGAAGCAGACGCTCTGACCAAGGATGGATAAGTTCAATAGACTTAGGGGCACAATCAACGACAATTGGATTGGTCGAGAACCAATTCCAGTTAAAAGAATGGAAGCTCAGCCGGAAAGGTAATTTATAAGGATCAATGATGATTGCGTGTATTCGCAGCATATTGAGTCAACAGACTCAAAATGATAATGACAAGGAATGCCTATAAGATGTTTATACTTACGGGATTAATCATAATGAAAGCAAACAAGAAATTCCAGAGCAATAGGTTGCTGAGGATTTTCGGAATATCGGGTGGTATTTCGAAGACTTTTGTGTAACACATGAACAACTGGGGGATGAGCGGATACTCGATAAGTGCAAGAATTTATTTGAAGGGGGTATTCATGTGGCAAAGAACTGCTAGGCAGTAGGCACAAAGTATTCTCGGAACAATAGAGAAAACTTCGGGGTATCTTGTAATAACAAGATCAATGGGGGATGATCATATGAATGGCAAGTGTAAGTAGTTATCCATACGGATTTATCGGTGGTCAGGAATAGCAAAAGTGATGGGCACAAAGTCTCGAGAGAACATCAGAGAGTATCTTCGGAATCTTCTGATGTAGCAGGCGATCCTCTACAGTAAGGGGCTCTCCGGGTGGATGCGATCACGAGATCCTAATCTTAGAGTTAGCAAATTCATTTAACCCGAATAGTAGAGAGATCAGAGTCCCAGAGTATAGGTCGAGGAGTAAAAGATCCTACTACCACCCGATGGCGACGTGGGCCCATGGGCCACACAGCCATGTTAGTAAAAGTTTTTCAACGACTAGACTCGACTTCGGCCAAGGAGTTGGAAAGGGGGATTCCTACAGGCAGTCGGCTCTAATACCAACTTGTGATGCCCCCGATTCAATCGTACACTAATCATGCACACAAATGTGTACGATCAAGATCAGGGACTCACGGGAAGATATCACAACACAACTCTAAAACATAAAATAAGTCATACAAGCATCATAATACAAGCCAGGGGCCTCGAGGGCTCGAATACAAGTGCTCGATCATAGACGAGTCAGCGGAAGCAACAATATCTGAGTACAGACATAAGTTAAACAAGTTTGCCTTAAGAAGGCTAGCACAAACTGGGATACAGATCGAAAGAGGCGCAGGCCTCCTGCCTGGGATCCTCCTAACTACTCCTGGACGTCGTCAGCGGGCTGCACGTAGTAGGGGCACCTCCGGTGTAGTAGGGGTCGTCGTCGACGGTGGCGTCTGGCTCCTGGACTCCAGCATCTGGTTGCGACAACCAGAAAGAAAGGAAAAGGGGAAAAGGGGGGGAGAAAGCAACCGTGAGTACTCATCCAAAGTACTCGCAAGCAAGGAACTACACTACATATGCATGGGTATATGTGTAAGGAGGCCATATCGGTGGACTGAACTGCAGAATGCCAGAATAAGAGGGGGATAGCTAGTCCTATCAAAGACTACGCTTCTGGCAGCCTCCGTCTCGCAGCATGTAGAAGAGAGTAGATTGAAGTCCTCCAAGTAGCATCTCCAAGTAGCATCTCCAAGTATCATCTCCAAGTAGCATCGCATAGCATAAACCTACCCGGCGATCCTCCCCTCGTCGCCCTGTGGAAAAGCGATCACCGGGTTGTCTGTGGAACTTGGAAGGGTGTGTTTTATTAAGTATCCGGTTCTAGTTGTCATAAGGTCAAGGTACAACTCCAAGTCGTCCTGTTACCGAAGATCACGGCTATTCGAATAGATTAACTTCCCTGCAGGGGTGCAACACATAACCCAACACGCTCGATCCCATTTGGCCGGACACACTTTCCTGGGTCATGCCCGGCCTCGGAAGATCAACACGTCGCAGCCCCACCTAGGCACAACAGAGAGGTCAGCACGCCGGTCTAAATCCTATGCGCGCAGGGGTCTGGGCCCATCGCCCATTGCACACCTGCACGTTGCGTACGCGGCCGGTGAGCAGACCTAGGAACCTCCATTACAAAGGAAGTTGCGTTAACGCAGTCCAACCCGGCGCGCGCCACTCAGTCGCTGACGTCAAGAAGGCTTCGGCTGATACCACGACGCCGGGATACCCATAACTACTCCCGCGTAGATGGTTAGTGCGTATAGGCTCGTAGCCGACTCAGATCAAATACCAAGATCTCATTAAGCGTGTTAAGTATCCGCGAACGCCGAACAGGGCCAGGCCCACCTGTCTCCTAGGTGGTCTCAACCTGCCCTGCCGCTCCGCCACAAAGTAATAGTCGGGGGCCGTCGGCAACCCAGGCCCACCTCTACCGGGATGGAGCCACCTGCCCCTTCAGCCCCCATCTCCGAACAGTATCACAGGTGATGTAACTGTGTAAAGTATATAATATACGCCCGTGATCACCTCCCAAAGTGATCACAGCCCAGTAGTATAGCATGGCAGACGGACAAGAGTGTAGGGCCACTCATGGAACACTAGCATCCTATACTAAGCATTTAGGATTGCGGGTAAGGTATCAATGACTGTAGCAGCAATGACAGGCTATGCATCAGAATAGGATTAACGGAAAGCAGTAATGATGAGGACATGACTACCTTGGATATGACCAAAATATTGCATATATGCATATTTGTCAGGTGATTTCTAGTGCAAACTATTCAATAATCTATTTATGTTATCCAGAACAAAAATACTTCACACACTTTTGTGTATTGTCTAATTGCAGGTGTATGGGACATTTGTACAATCCACATATGAAGATAAGGAAGAAAGAGATGTTTATTTGCTGTCCAAAAAGTTCTCTCACGTCACTTTTGGCCCAAGAGAAGATAGAGTCCAAGTCTCTCACGTTCTGGATTCAGATTCGGACTGCACAGACACACCTGACTCAAAACGCACACAAGTTTTTCATACGGACTCCGAATTGGGTGATTCTTTTTTTGTTGGAAACTAGATTTCTTGCACTTTCCAACCCTATTGGAATCACCTTCAAATTCGTCCGGAGCGTTGAGTTGTGGACGAAACAATCTGATGCTGCAGCAGAATCCGAGTCAAACTACAAGTCCAAAGGTGTTACATCACCTCCACTTGGGCCCATTGGCCTTGTACGACCTAGATTTAGTTTTAGGCTGCCTTGGGACGTCCTCCCACCTTCTTGGCCGCCACCCCTTGCTCCTATATAAGTAGATCCATCTAGTAGCTTTTCCTTGGGATTTGTTTAGTTAAAAGTTAGTCATTGCAACTTCGTGTACTTCGTTTGTGTCCAACGACCAGACCAAGACCGCTTACGGATCCCCACCATTATCAATACCTCATATATATTTGCAATATTCAGATTGCTTTATCATATTCTTGCTCGTTCTTCGATTGCTTGCAGGAATAGACCTTCGTGGTCAGGCTGACCGTGCTTCCGGCATCGTCAGTAACCTCAGGAGATTGGTTTAGCGATTGCTAAGGCGCAACGTCGTGCACGTTTGTAGTCGGATCGTCAAAGTCATCTCCACCAAATCGATAGTTATCATCTCATCGAAAGATCGGAAACACCCCGCCTCTATCAAGTGGTATCAGTTTTCAGGTTGCTCGGTGAGAATTTCCAGTTTTCCTAGATTAGATTTATTTTCTTACCTATTGTCAAAGAAAAAGCCACAAAAAAAAGTTAGATCTGTTCATCCTTTATCCAAGCCAGTCTGAGCCTTTGCAATTTTCTATTCATTGCTTGCATAGTTGAATTATCGGTTGCATCGCCGTGTCGAGTTGCTGGTCTTAGCGTTTAGTTCCTTTAGAGTTTCGAGTTCTGTTCACATTAGTCACGCCGCCGCTGCATCATTATCCCTTCCGCTGTCCACCATCCCATCTATTAATTTCCACCACATGCTACGCACTGTTCATTGTCATAATCATAGTTGAGGTCATTCACATCTTTGCCTAATCCAATCTGCATCTTATCTAGTTTGTCTTGGAAAGAAAAAAAAGAAGATAGAGAAAAAAAAGAGAAAAAAGGAAAAAAAAAGAGAGAGAAGAAAAAAAGCGTAAAAAAAAGAGAGAAGAAAAAAAATTGGATCTATCTAGAATCAATCTCGTACCTGAATTCGGATTGGAATCTGTTTTGCGCACTGTTCAGTAAAACAGGTGTATCTTCCTCATACGAAGTCAGTTTTGGCGCCGCGAGTACTCAAATTGAAGATAGCGACGAGCCGCATCTAAATAGTTGCAGAAGCTTGTTCAATATTTGACACCTCAAAATCGGCTCCTAAATAGGTCTTTTTGCCCTCCGAAGTTCGTGAACACAACTTGTTCCAATTTTTCAGGCCAGTTTTAGAATTCTTTGACTCCTCATATCAACTCGGAATTGAGTGATTCTTTTTGCATTGGAAAGCTTGAGTTAGTAGCATTCTTTGAAAGAATTTATCAGAAAATTGTCTCAAACTTTTCAAGAGGAAAGTTGGAGAGAGAGTTGTTGTATATCCTGCTTGGCAGTTGTTTTTCATCATTATCTTCACTGCCGTTGTGATCTTCACTTATATCTTGCTTCAAGAGCTACTTAGTATCCTTCATTGATGCTAGTTGTGCTACGCCGTGACCTCATTAGTGTTTTAGGCTCGCGTCTCTAGTCCGGTCTAGCCTAGGACCAGCACAGTACCGTCGTTGAGCGTTTATTCAACATTGCATCTTTGAATTGATTATTGCTAATCTTTTGCTACCATATATAGCCAACCCAGCCCCACATATTTCTACACCGTGTATACGTACGCTCCCCTGGCAATCGCTTTACTCAATATTCGGAGTTACTTGACACCGCTGGTTGCCGATCACCGCCTGCTGCATGGTAAGAACTTGTAAGACATTGATATTTGCTTTACTGTGAGCGTTTTACCACCACATCCTAGTAGTTATAGGAACATTATTTTTGGGTTTTGCTTCTTGTTCTACTAATCATGACAGGATCCAGAGTCAATTCATGGGCTTTATCGATCGCGGGAGACGTGCCACCACCTTTGCAAATACCACAACCGTCACGAGAGGTGCACAAACATCCAAATGCACATGATCAGGTTAATGTATCTATACCACCATTTAATGGCCGTTTTAAACCTGCTTTATATATTGAATGGGAATTAGACATAAAAAATATATTTTCTTCCCATAATTTCGATGAACATAAAAAGGTTAAGGTTGCGGTTGTTCCTTTCACTGGTTATGCTTTGGTTTGGTGGAGTGAATATTGTCGGTTACACCCTGATTATATACCTACTACTTGGGATGATTTGAAACTTGCCATGCGACATACTTTCGTCCCTGCTTATTATACTCGTGACATGATTAAGAAGTTGCAACACTTAAAACAAGGTAGTGAAACTGTAACAAAATATTATGATGATTTACAAACTACCTTGTTGCATTCCTCTTTAGAAGAAAGTGAAGATGATTTTATGGATAGATTTTGGGGAGGATTAAACCGTGATATTCAAGAGATACTAATTCATGAAGAGTGTTATCCTATGGACCATTTGTTTCATCTTGCATGCAAAGCTGAACAGAAAATAAAACGACGTGTTGGCCACGAGGAGAACAAGCGCACGGTGCACATTCCAAGAGTTGATATGATTGTTCCTTCAACTACTAGGCATACTATGACAACCACATCCGTTGTTGTCAGGACTACATCACCTCCACCATGTGACACGTCGCCCCCGAGAGTGGCTACATCATCTGAGTTGATCATAAGAGGTAATGACAAAGGTACTGATCTTCCATCTCTACATGAGAATGATGAATGCCTTGTCAATTTGAATGCACCATCTGATGAGCTACCCACTACTTTGATCACACCACCTATTTTAGAGGACTACGTTGATAATTTGACTTTGCCATGTGATCAAACAGCTGAAATACCAACAATTTTGAGTGCACCATTGAATTAACTATTGATGCAAAAGAACCAATGTTTAATCATTTTGATATGACCTCTAATCTTGGTGATGATTCTGTGTTGAATGACTTATTGCATGTTTGCTTATTTAAGCATGTTGTAGCATGTAAATTTGATGCAAGTAAGGTTTATTCACCAATGTTGGGATGGTTTAATGATGAACATTGTCAATCTTTTTAAATGAATAAGAGCTTCACTTATATGTGCAAACTGAGTTGCAATATTTTCATGCCTTCTACTTCTTGTGCTAATTTTTTGGCTTTAGATTTTATGAACTATGCAAGTTACTCATCTATTCATGTGTCATATATGCAAAAATCAAGGGAAGTAAAAATGGATGACATATACATATACAACATGTACACCTTGTCTCTTTTGTTAGCCACATTTCAGATTAAGCAACGCCGAGGACGGCTTTATTTTCAAGAAGGGGAGGATGATGAGGACATGACTACCTTGGATATGACCAAAAATATTGCATATATGCATATTTGTCAGGTGATTTCTAGTGCAAACTATTCAATAATCTATTTATGTTATCCAGAACAAAAATGCTTCACACACTTTTGTGTTTTGTCTAATTGCAGGTGTATGGGACATTTGTACAATCCACATATGAAGATAAGGAAGAAAGAGATGTTTATTTGCTGTCCAAAAAGTTCTCTCACGTCACTTTTGGCCCAAGAGAAGATAGAGTCCAAGTCTCTCACGTTCTGGATTCAGATTCGGACTGCACAGACATACCTGACTCAAAACGCACACAAGTTTTTCATACGGACTCCGAATTGGGTGATTCTTTTTGTTGGAAACTAGATTTCGTGCACTTTCCAACCCAATTGGAATCACCTTCAAATTCGTCCGGAGCGTTGAGTTGTGGACGAAACAATCTGATGCTGCAGCAGAATCCGAGTCAAACTACAAGTCCAAAGGTGTTACATCACCTCCACTTGGGCCCATTGGCCTTGTACGACCTAGATTTAGTTTTAGGCTGCCTTGGGACGTCCTCCCACCTCCTTGGCCGCCACCCCTTGCTCCTATACAAGTAGATCCATCTAGTAGCTTTTCCTTGGGATTTGTTTAGTTAAAAGTTAGCCATTGCAACTTCGTGTACTTCGTTTGTGTCCAACGACCAGACCAAGACCGCTTCCGGATCCCCACCATTATCAATACTTCATATATATTTGCAATATTCAGATTGCTTTATCATATTCTTGCTCGTTCTTCGATTGCTTGCAGGAATAGACCTTCGTGGTCAGGCTGACCGTGCTTCCAGCATCGTCAGTAACCTCAGGAGATTGGTTTAGCGATTGCTAAGGCGCAACGTCGTGCACGTTTGTAGTCGGATCGTCAAAGTCGTCTCCACCAAATCGATAGTTATGATCTCATCGAAAGATCGGGACCCTCGCCTCTATCATTATGCGAGAGAATGCAAATCTCCGCGTGTGATGATTGCTACCGCGGATGGTGGATATGAGTCCGCTAGTGACTATGATGAGGAGACTTTGGCTCTTATTACACGTGAAGAACATGGTGGAGATGATTCTGATCATGAGACGCAATACATGGCTCCTGAAGACGCTGACAGGTATGAATGTTTAGTTGCTCAACGTGTTTTGAGTGTGCAGGTCACACAAGCTGAGCAAAATCAGAGGCACAATTTGTTCCATACCAAGGGAGTTGTGAAGGAACGTTCTGTGCGCGTTATAATAGACGGAGGGAGCTGCAACAACTTGGCTAGCATGGAGATGGTGGAGAAGCTTTCTCTCACCACAAGACCACATCCACATCCTTACTACATCCAATGGTTCAACAACAGCGGCAAGGTTAAGGTAACACGTACTGTTCGTGTGCATTTTAGTATCTCTACATATGCTGATTATGTTGATTGTGATGTGGTACTGATGAGGACATGACTACCTTGGATATGACCAAAAATATTGCATATATGCATATTTGTCAGGTGATTTCTAGTGCAAACTATTCAATAATCTATTTATGTTATCCAGAACAAAAATACTTCACACACTTTTGTGTTTTGTCTAATTGCAGGTGTATGGGACATTTGTACAATCCACATATGAAGATAAGGAAGAAAGAGATGTTTATTTGCTGTCCAAAAAGTTCTCTCACGTCACTTTTGGCCCAAGAGAAGATAGAGTCCAAGTCTCTCACGTTCTGGATTCAGATTCGGACTGCACAGACACACCTGACTCAAAACGCACACAAGTTTTTCATACGGACTCCGAATTGGGTGATTCTTTTTTTGTTGGAAACTAGATTTCGTGCACTTTCCAGCCCAATTGGAATCACCTTCAAATTCGTCCGAAGCGTTGAGTTGTGGACGAAACAATCTGATGCTGCAGCAGAATCCGAGTCAAACTACAAGTCCAAAGGTGTTACATCACCTCCACTTGGGCCCATTGGCCTTGTACGACCTAGATTTAGTTTTAGGCTGCCTTGGGACGTCCTCCCACCTCCTTGGCCGCCACCCCTTGCTCCTATATAAGTAGATCCATGTAGTAGCTTTTCCTTGGGATTTGTTTAGTTAAAAGTTAGCCATTGCAACTTCGTGTACTTCGTTTGTGTCCAACGACCAGACCAAGACCGCTTACGGATCCCCACCATTATCAATACCTCATATATATTTGCAATATTCAGATTGCTTTATCATATTCTTGCTCGTTCTTCGATTGCTTGCAGGAATAGACCTTCGTGGTCAGGCTGACCGTGCTTCCGGCATCGTCAGTAACCTCAGGAGATTGATTTAGCGATTGCTAAGGCGCAACGTCGTGCACGTTTGTAGTCGGATCGTCAAAGTCATCTCCACCAAATCGATAGTTATCATCTCATCGAAAGATCGGGACACCCCGCCTCTATCAAGTAACATGCTACACTACTCTAATGCAAGCAGTATAGGGAAGAGTAGGCGATATCTGGTGATCAAAGGGGGGGGCTTGCCTGGTTGCTCTGGCAAGAAGGAGGGGTCGTCAACTCCGTAGTCGAACTGGGCAGCAGCAGCGTCGGTCTCGTAGTCTACCGGAGAGAAGAGGGGGAAGAAACAATGAATACAATGCAAACAAATGCATATCGATGCATGACATGACAAGTAACGATGCTAGGTGTGCCCAATCGCGGTAGTAGGTGATACCGACGAAGGGGGGAAACATCCGGGAAAGTATTCCCGGGGTTTCGCGTTTTCGGACAGATGAACCGGAGGGGGAAAGTTGCGTGTTTGGTATGTTAAAGGTGTGTGGTGGACAAACGGGCTGCGTATCCGGGTTCGTCTCGTCGTTCTGAGCAACTTTCATGTAGAAAGTATTTTCATCCGAGTTACGGATTAAAAGATATGATTTTCTAAAGATTTAAATCATTTTCTGATTTTATTTATTCATTTAAATCCAACCTTATCCAAAAAAGTGTTTGCCGACGTCATCATGACGTCAGCATGACGTCAGCAGTCAACAGGGGCGTTGACTGGCCAAACTGACGTGTGGGTCCAGCGGGGCCCACCTGTCATACCCTGTTTAGGCTAATCAGGTTTTAGCTAAACTAATCACAGTTTAATTAGACTAATTAGTTAATTTGATTAATCTAATTATGATTAATTAACTTAATTAATTCCTTAATTAATTAATTATTTTTATTATTATTAATTTTAGTTCCTTTTTTTTAATAAAACGTTCTGCGGCCGTGGGGCAACCATGTCATTGGCACCAGTGGCCAGAGTGGTTTCGGTGTTAGCGGGCGCTGGGCACCCGCCCGAACTGGCGCAGCGGGCGCTCGTCCGCGGCCAACGGGGAAGGGGGGGCACGGCGAGCCGGGGCGCAGGCTCGCCGCCGGCGGCGACGGCGCACAGGGCGGAGCGGGGGAAATAGGGGCGCCACGGGGCCGAGCGCCATGTGCAGTGGAGGCGGGGCACAGGCGGGTGAGGCCGGCAGGTAGTGGTGGTGGCCGGCCGCGGGCGTCGGCGACCAAAGCCACGCGCAGGCCGG
>NW_021307080.1:83213-97975 GCF_002162155.2 Triticum dicoccoides
GTTCTCTTTTTTTCTTTTTGGTTTTCTGTTTTTCTTTCCTTTTGTATTTTCTTTTATTATTTCTTTTCTGTTTAAATCATTTAATCCATTTAGCCATTTTATAAAAATATGTCTGTTGCACTATAATTACCTTTGTAATATTCGGTTCACCCCGAACATTTTAGTGTTAAGATTTGAAAACTTTTATTGTTTGCTTAATTTTTAAAGTTTGAACTAGGTTTCGAACTGGCGCGAGTTTATAAACAGTAATCCGAGGTGACGTGGCATCATTAGTGGAGGTTCTCTGTAGCTTAACTATCCGGGCGTCACATAATGCCACGTGCTGATGGTCCCTTTAAGGTGTTAGAGAAAATAAATGATAATGCATATAAACTTGAGCTGCCTGCAGATTTTGGTGTTAGTCCCACTTTTAACATTGCAGATTTGAAGCCTTATTTGGGTGAGGAAGATGAACTTCCGTCGAGGACGACTTCATTTCAAGAAGGGGAGGATGATGAGGACATCAATACAATTGTTACACCCACAACCCCTGCTGCTATACATACTGGACCAATTACTAGAGCTCGTGCACGCCAACTAAATTACCAGGTACTTTCGTTTCTTGGTAATGATTCTAATGTTCATGAGAATATGATGCTGCCTAAATTGGATACATTTGTTTTGCTTACAAATGAAGGGCCTAGCTTGGAGAAGGATGAACATTGGAGCAAGAACAATCATGGAGTTGATGGCATGCGCAAGGGGAACAAGAACGGAGTTACAAGTGATGATTTCAGGACTTTGAAGCCACCATAATGGGTGCATGAAGCCTTGGACGAAATATACAAGATGCCACTTCATAAATTTCGTCCCGAGGCTATTTTAGGTGCTGCGTCACCTTATTATTGGGCCAGGCCCATGTAATTTCGAAATACATAAGTATAGGCTATTTTTAGAGTCCGTATGTGTGGGGAAACAAGAGATAGGGTTGATTTCGGACTCCTCCACCAAGGGCCACGAAATTCCCCCCCTCTTCCTCCATATATACAGCCCTTAGGGCATCGTTTAGACTTTGGGTTTTGTTTAGATTAAAAGTTCGCCATAGCTGCAACTTCGCGTACTTCGTTTGTGTTCAACGACCAGACAAAGGCGTCACAGAACCCCACCTTGATCAATAAAGCTTTCATCATATATTCGCAATATCCAGATTGCAATCTTAGTTTCTTGCTTGTTCTTCGTTTGCTCGCAGGAAACAGACCCTCGTGGTCAGGTTGATCGTGCTCCGGCATGGTCAATAACCTCTCGGAGTTGGTTTAGCGATTGCTAAGGCGCGACGTCCTCGCACGTTCGTAGTCGGATCGTCAAAGTCGACTTCCACCAAAGCGAAATCCACCATCTCATCGAAAGACGGGACACCTTTGCCTCTATCACGTGCTGATGGTCCCTTTAAGGTGTTAGAGAAAATAAATGATAATGCATATAAACTTGAGCTGCCTGCAGATTTTGGGGTTAGTCCCACTTTTAACATTGCAGATTTGAAGCCTTATTTGGGTGAGGAAGATGAACTTCCGTCGAGGACGACTTCATTTCAAGAAGGGGAGGATGATGAGGACATCAATACAATTGTTACACCCACAGCCCCTGCTGCTATACATACTGGACCAATAACTAGAGCTCGTGCACGCCAACTAAATTACCAGGTACTTTCGTTTCTTGGTAATGATTCTAATGTTCATGAGAATATGATGCTGCCTAAATTGGATACATTTGTTTTGCTTACAAATGAAGGGCCTAGCTTGGAGAAGGATGAACATTGGAGCAAGAACAAGCATGGAGATGATGGCATGCGCAAGGGGAACAAGAACAGAGTTACAAGTGATGATTTCAGGTCTTTGAAGCCTCCATAACGAGTGCATGAAGCCTTGGACGAAATATACAAGATGTCACTTCATAAATTTCGTCCAGAGGCTATTATAGGTGCTGCGTCACCTTTTTATTGGGCCAGGCCCATGTAATTTCGAAATACATAAGTATAGGCTATTTTTAGAGTCCGTATGTGTGGGGAAACAAGAGATAGGGTTGATTTCGGACCCCTCCACCAAGGGCCACGAAATTCCCCCTCTCTTCCTCCATATATATACAGCCCTTAGGGCACCGTTTAGACTTTGGGATTTGTTTAGTTAAAAGTTAGCCATTGCAACTTCGTGTACTTCGTTTGTGTCCAACGACCAGACCAAGACCGCTTACGGATCCCCACCATTATCAATACCTCATATATATTTGCAATATTCAGATTGCTTTATCATATTCTTGCTCGTTCTTCGATTGCTTGCAGGAATAGACCTTCATGGTCAGGCTGACCGTGCTTCCGGCATCGTCGGTAACCTCAGGAGATTGGTTTAGCGATTGCTAAGGCGCAACTCGTGCATGTTTGTAGTCGGATCGTCAAAGTCGTCTCCACCAAATCGATAGTTATCATCTCATCGAAAGATCGGGACCCTCGCCTCTATCAGTCATGTGAAGTTATATCATCAAGACCTTTACTGTTACCTCGCAGAGATGTAGCTGATGTAGGTACGGAAGTTGACAATGTACCATACTCTTGAGATGATATCGCGCTCACAATCCGAGGTGGGGCTGCTCTAGTAGGTGCAATAGTGGAGTAACCAACCGGCGGTGGTGAGCATGAACTGGAATAGTAGTTGTTGTAGTCACCCAATGCATCCTCCTGTATTTGTCTCTCAAAGGTACAAGCACGGACATACATACCAGTAATGCAACGAGGAATATACTGAAATCTTGCCTGAATATCATGGTTCAAACCACCAAAAAATCTATTCATTGTATCATCCTCAGATTCTTCTATGTCACAATGATGCATATAAGATTTGAACTCTTGGTAGTAAGCATGAACAGTGTTACTTCCTTGTTTTAATTGCTCCAATTTGCGACGCAATTCACGATGATAGTAAGGAGGAAAAAATTGTTGTCTCATTACAGCTTTCAAAACTTTCCAAGTTGTGGGTTGGTTATCAATGTTTTTCTTACAATGTACACTCCACCAAACAGAAGCAAAACCAGTAAATGCTCTAATGGTAGCTCGTACTCTCTCAAGTTCAGAAAAATCATGGTGACTAAAAACTTGGTTCTACTTCAAGCTCCCAAGCTAGATAAATAGCAGGATTAAATCTACCCTCAAATGATGGTAAAGAGATAACCTGACCATATGCTTGTGTGTGTTGTCCCAACTCTCGTGATGGTGAAGATGTGTCCATCATCCAAGAACTTCTATCTCTGGAACCTGTCATGATTAGTAGAAACAAGAACCAGAATTCGAGAATAATGTTCCTATGAACTACTAGGATGTGGTTGTAAAGTGCTCACAGTAAAGCAAATATCAATATCTTACAAGTTCTTACCATGCGGCAGGTGGTGACAGGCAACCAGCGGTGTCAAATAACTCCGAAGATTGAGTAAAGCGATTGCCAGGGGAGCGTATGTATACACGGTGTAGAAATATGTGGAGCTGGGTTGGCTATATATGGTAGCAAAAGATTAGCAATAATCAATTCAAAGATGCAATGTTGAATAAACGCTCAACGACGGTACTGTGCTGGTCCTAGGCTAGACCGTACTAGAGACGCGAGCCTAGAACACTAATGAGGTCACGGCGTAGCACAACTAGCATCAATGAATGATACTAAGTAGCTCTTGACAGCAAGATATAAGTGAAGATCACAATAGCAGTAGACCTATTTAGAAGCTGATGTTGAGGTGCCAAATACTGAACTAGCTTCTGCAACTATTTAGATGCGGCTCGTCGCTAGCTTTCATTTGAGTACTCGCGGAGCCAAAACAGACTTCATATGAAGAAGTTATGCATGTTTTACTGAACAGTGCACAAAACAGATTCCAATCCGAATTCAACTACGAGATTGAGTCTAGATAGATCCGAATTTTGTTTTTTTTCTTCTCTCTTTTTTTTCTCACACTTTTTTTCCTTTTCCTTTCTTTTTTTTCTCTGACTTTTTTTTACTTTTTTTTCTCTCGTTTTTTTTCTCTATCTTTTTTTTCTCTCTCCCTCTTTCCAAAACAAACTAGATAAGATGTAGATTGGATCAAGCGAAGATGGGAATGATCTCAACTATGATTATGACAATGAACGATGGGTAGCACGTGGAGGAAATTGATGGATTGGTGGTGGACAGCGGAAGGGATAATGATGCAGCGGCGACGTGACTAATGTGAACAGAACTCGAAACTCTAAACGACCTAGACACTAAGACCAGCAACTCGACACGACGATGCAACCGATAATTCAACTATGCAAGCAATGAAAAGAAAATTGCAAAGGCTCAGACTGGCTTGGACAAAGGATGAATAGATCTAACTCTTTTTTGTGGATTTTTCTTGGACAATAGGTAAGAAAATAAATCTAATCTAGGAAAACTGGAAATTCTCACTGAGCAACCTGAAAACTGATACCACTTGATAGAGGCGAGGGTGTCCCAATCTTTCGATGAGATGATAACTATCGATTTGGTGGAGACGACTTTGACGATCCAACTACAAACGTGCACGACGTTGCGCCTTAGCAATCGCTAAACCAACTCCGAGAGGTTATTGACCACGCTGGAGCACGATCAACCTGACCACGAAGGTCTATTCCTGCAAGCAATCGAAGAACGAGCAAGAATATGATAAAGCAATCTGAATATTGCGAATATATATGAAGTATTGATAATGGTGGGGATCCGTAAGCGGTCTTGGTCTGGTCGTTGGACACAAACGAAGTACACGAAGTTGCACTGGCTAACTTTTAACTAAACAAATCCCAAGGAAAAAGCTACTAGATGGATCTACTTATATAGGAGCAAGGGGTGGCGGCCAAGGAGGTGGGAGGACGTCCCAAGGCAGCCTAAAACTAACCCTAGGTCGTACAAGGCTCATGGGCCCAAGTGGAGGTGATGCACCACCTTTGGGCTTGTAGTTTGACTCGGATTCTGCTGCAACGTCAGATTGTTTCGTCCGTAACTCAACGCTCCGGACGAATTTGAAGGTGAATCCAATTGGGTTGGAAAGAGCACGAAATCTAGTTTCCAAAAAAAAGAATCACCCAATTCGGAGTCCGTATGAAAAAGTTGTTGGCGTTTTGAGTCACGTATGTCTGTGCAGTCCGAATCTGAATTCAGAACGTGAGAGACTTGGACTCTATCTTCTCTTGGCCCAAAAGTGACGTGAGAGAACTTTTTGAACAGCACTTAAACATCTCTTTCTCCCTTATCTTCATATGTGAATTGTACAAATATCCCATACACCTGCAATTAGACAAAACACAAAAGTGTGTGAAGTATTTTTGTTCTGGATAACATAAATAGATTATTGAATAGTTTGCACTAGAAATCACCTGACAAATATGCATGTATGCAATATTTTTAGTCGTATCCAAGGTAGTCATGTCCTCATCACTTAGTTTATACATCATAGTTCTGATTATCTCATGCCGCCCTATTTTTCGTACATATTACATCCTGCTATCATGTGGTTGTCTAACATCAAAGTTTAGTTCGTCTGTATCATACATCAATTTGTTCTGAAGAACTAAATTTTTAATCCTTTTTCTTGCCGGTTTGACTTAACATGGCACAGAGAAAGAGGAAGGAATACCGAATGGTAAGGGATGGTGTTAGTACTGAGGACACACCAAAATGAAAGTGGAAGAATTATGCAGATTGCTGGTACTGATGGTGTAATAGAACGTCAAAGTCCACCAGAAAATTGTACAAACGCGGTATCCGTGCTACACGAGTTGCAAAACAAACCAAATAGAAACTAATAGATGCCACCAAACAAGCAGCGACCGCCCTAGTTGTTACAACACCTTGCACAGTACCACCAGCTGCATGAGTTACTTGCTTGTGAGCTCAACTAGCAGCACGTTCCCAAGCTCCCTTGCCACCTGACACTACTTCTGAAGCACTCTTGACACAAGATGAGTTGGCAAGATCAGATGAACCTTGTGAACTTCAACAGAAAGAAGGTAATTGTTTGAGTCAAGTTACAGTTGCATGCTTCTTTATATGTAGTCTCATAGTTTGATGTACACTAACACTTCTTATGTTCGTTGTTGGACTAGCACCTAGGCGCAAGAGGAAACAAACATCAGGGATAATGCTCGATAGGTTAACTAAAGCTAGAGCAGAAAGAATGGAGATCCGTTTTGAGGCGGGTTTAAAAAGGCCAGGTGATGCTATAGAGTCAACCAAGTTAGTATCAGAGCCAGCGGTTGTGATAGAGGCGAAGGTGTCCCGATGTTTTGATGAGATATCTATCACTTTCTGTGGGAGACGACCATGGCGATCCGACTACGAACGTGCGAGGACGTCGCACCTTAGCAATCGCTAAACCAACTTCAAGAAGTTATTGACCACACCTGTAACGCCCTCAATGCAGCTATATCTCCCACATGTCGAAGCATGACTTAGAGGCATAACCGCATTGAAAGCAATGTTGCAAGTGAGGTAATCTTCACACAACCCATGTAATACATAAGGGAAAGAGATACATAGTTGGCTTACAATCGCCACTCCACACAATTACATGAATAAAGCATTACATCAACCAGATACAATCAATGTCCGACTACGGAACCCAAAATAAAAGAAGACTACCCCACAAGCTACACAGATCCCCGATGGTCCCGACTGGGCTCCACTACTGATCAACTGGAAACGGAACAACATAAAAGACACGATCTTCATCGAGCTCCTCCTTGAGCTTGGTTGCGTCATCTACACGGTATCATCGGCACCTGCAAACTGGTTTTTTGAAGTATCTGTGAGTCAAGGGGATTCAGCAATCTCGCACCCTCGCGATCAAGACTATTTAAGCTTATGGTTAAGGTAAAGGTATGAGGTGGAGCTGCCGCAAGTGACTAGCATATATGGTGGCTAAACATACGCACATGAGAGCGAGAAGAGAAGGCAAAAGCACGGTCGAACAACTATGATCAAGAAGTGATCCTAAAACAAGCTACGTCAAGCATAACTCCAACACCGTGTTCACTTCCCGGACTCCGCCGAGAAGAGACCATCACAGTTACACACGCGGTTGATGCATTTTAATTAAGTTAAGTTTCAGGTTATCTACAACCGGACATTACCAAATTCCCATCTACCCATAACCGCGGGCATGGCTTTCGAAAGTTCAAATCCCTGCAGGGGTGTCCCAACTTAGCCCATCACAAGCTCCCACGGTCAATGAAGGATATTCCTTGTCCCAAGACAATCCGATCAGGCTCGGCATCCAGGTTAAAAGATATCCTCGACAATGGTAAAACAAGTCTAGCAACACCGCCCAAATGTGCCGACAAATCCCGATAGGAGCTGCACATATCTCGTTCTCAGGGCACACTCAGATAGGTCAAGCTACGAGTAAAACCAACCCTCGAGTTTCCCCGAGGTGGCCCCGCAGGCTTCCCGTTTCGGACCAACACTTAGAGAAGCACTGGCCCGAGGGGGGGTTAAAATAAAGATGACCCTTGGGTCCGCAAAACCCAAGGGAAAAAGGCTAGGTGGCGAATGGTAAAACCAATGTTGGGCATTGCTGGAGGAGTTTTATTCAAGGCGAACTATCAAGGGGTTCCCATTATAACCCAACCACATGAGCAACGCAAAATCCGGGAACATAACACTGATATGACGGAAACTAGGGCGGCAAGAGTGGAACAAAACACCAGGCATAAGGCCGGGTATTCCACCCTTTACCAAGTATATAGATGCATTAATTAGATAAGAGATATTGTGATAGCCCAACAAGTAATCATGTTTCAACAAGGAACAACATCTCCATGTTCCAACAAGGAACAAACTTCAAACTTCACCTGCAACTAACAACGCTATAAGAGGGGCTGAGCAAAGCAGTAACATAGCCAATCAACAGTTTGCTAGGACAAGGTGGGTTAGAGGCTTGGTTTAACAATATGGGGGGCATGATAAGCAAGTGGTAGGTATCGCAGCATAGACATAGCAAAAGAGCGAGCAACTAGCAAGCAAAGATAGAAGTGATTTCAAGGGTATGATCATCTTGCCTGAGATCCCGCAAGGAAGAAGAACGAGTCCATGAAGAAGATAAACAGATCCTCGCAACACGACGTTACCGGATTACCGAGAAGCAGTACACCAGAAAGAAAGCAAACAACATAGTAAACAAACAACACATGGACATGGCATGAGAAAGTGCAACAAACAACACTACAACTTAAGTGGAGCTCAATATGTAACGGAGTTGCATATTGAAGAAAACACCACATGACTTATTTAGTTCAATCTTGTTTATGTACCCCAAAAAATTAAATGTTGTTAGCATGGCAAGAGGTAGAAGCATAAGAAAACTACCTACCTAGGCAAGTTTAAATGAGGCTGGAACAACAAAACAACAAGTCCGGAAACTCCTCATGAGCATATTATAGATTTGGTACTGTTCTGCCCTAAACCATATTTTAGAGTTGTTAAACATGCAAAGTAAATCCACCATGTTAAACTAGGCATTTTTCTACCCCATTTACATATAAAGTTTATTAAAATCCGAGCTACGGTTACTTAGTTATGAATTAAAGCATTTTAGCATGTTATTTAAGCAAATTTAAACAAACAACATTTTAAACTTTTTAAACATAGATGAAAGTTGGATATAATGAAACTGGATGAAAAACTAAGAATTTTTTCATATATAATTTATTTAGATCCGATGCACGGTTAATTAGTTATTATATGCATGTTGACTCGGGACTTTTATGCAAAACTGCAATTCTCCGGAAAAATTAGCTAAATCCGTCCAAGGGAAAAAACATGATACGGGCCGCATCTGAGCAGGAAGCCCAACAGCGGAAAGGAAAAGAAAAAAAGGGGGCGCTGGGGTGGCCTCACCCTGTGGGCTTAGGCCCAGTCGGGTGGTGGAGGATGCAGGCAGCTGGGCTGCAGCTGGAGAGGCGGGTTGGACCTCGGAGGCGCAGTCAACGCACGCGGCTGGGCCGGGCGCTCCTCTCGCTCTATCTGGATAGTGAGGAGGAACTAAAGCGGGCGTGTTCATCTGCTCGACAGAAGCAGAGCAGCAGTGACGCGGGACGGGAAGGCAGCAGATGGGTTCGGACGGCCATGGCGGACTCCAACGACTTGGCGGGGCGGCGGATCGACGCGGACGAGCGGACTCAGTGAGACGCCAGATCCAGGCGGCTGCGAGAGAGCTCCTGGGGCTGTCCATGGTGGCCTGCGACTCTGGTTCAGAGAGAGAGAGAGAGATGTTAGAGGAGGGAGCCGTAGGGAGAGATGGAGGGAAGGAGAGCAGTGGCAGGGCTCATCTGCTGAGTGCGCCGGCGATGTGGATGGCCGGACGGAGGCGGGGACGCGGGGCTCCGGGCAGGCGAAGCCATCCCGCTCGAGGGGCTATGGTGGCTGCCGCAGGTCGAGGAGGGCCAAGGGGAGCTCCTCGCTCGGGCGTCGGGTGAGCACGGTGATGGAGGTGAGGGGGCTGGCCTAGAGCTGCTTCTCCGGTGGTTTGGACGCCGGTGACGTGACGACGGGTGAGGACGAGGCAGGGCTCGGGCAGGAGAAGGAGCTCTCGGGCGCTGATGCTGGAGATCGAGCTCCCTCAATCTGGAAGCCATGGGGAGGAGCTGCGGTAATGGGTGGATCGAGGGAGAGGAGGATCGTGATTGGAGCGATGGGGAAAGCGAGGAGAAGGCAGGTGGCTTGGGTGGAAAATTTTTGCAGTGGCGGCGCATGATGGGATGGATGGGACAAGGTGCCTAGAAACTAGGGTTGCCCACAATATATAGCAAGCCGGATAGGTTTAGGGGGGTATAAGGTCCCTCCGATCGTAATCAGACGGACGGGAAAATAGCTTATGATGAGGACATGACTACCTTGGATATGACCAAAAATATTGCATATATGCATATTTGTCAGGTGATTTCTAGTGCAAACTATTCAATAATCTATTTATGTTATCCAGAACAAAAATACTTCACACACTTTTGTGTTTTGTCTAATTGCAGGTGTATGGGACATTTGTACAATCCACATATGAAGATAAGGAAGAAAGAGATGTTTATTTTCTGTCCAAAAAGTTCTCTCACGTCACTTTTGGCCCAAGAGAAGATAGAGTCCAAGTCTCTCACGTTCTGGATTCAGATTCGGACTGCACAGACACACCTGACTCAAAACGGACACAAGTTTTTCATACGGACTCCGAATTGGGTGATTCTTTTTTTGTTGGAAACTATATTTCGTGCACTTTCCAACCCAATTGGAATCACCTTCAAATTCGTCCGGAGCATTGAGTTGTGGACGAAACAATCTGATGTTGCAGCAGAATCCGAGTCAAACTACAAGTCCAAAGGTGTTACATCACCTCCACTTGGGCCCATTGGCCTTGTACGACCTAGATTTAGTTTTATGCTGCCTTGGGACGTCCTCCCACCTCCTTTGCCGCCACCCCTTGCTCCTATATAAGTAGATCCATCTAGTAGCTTTTCCTTGGGATTTGTTTAGTTAAAAGTTAGCCATTGCAACTTCGTGTACTTCGTTTGTGTCCAACGACCAGACCAAGACCGCTTCCGGATCCCCACCATTATCAATACTTCATATATATTTGCAATATTCAGATTGCTTTATCATATTCTTGCTCGTTCTTCGATTGCTTGCAGGAATAGACCTTCGTGGTCAGGCTGACCGTGCTTCCAGCATCGTCAGTAACCTCAGGAGATCGGTTTAGCGATTGCTAAGGCGCAACGTCGTGCACATTTGTAGTCGGATCATGAAAGTCGTCTCCACCAAATCGATAGTTATCATCTCATCGAAAGATCGGGACCCTCGTCTCTATCAAGTGATATCAGTTTTCAGGTTGCTCGGTGAGAATTTCCAGTTTTTCCTAGATTAGATTTTTTTCTTACCTATTGTCCAAGAAAAAGCCACAAAAAAAAGTTAGATCTGTTCATCCTTTATCCAAGCCAGTCTGAGCCTTTGCAATTTTCTATTCATTGCTTGCATAGTTGAATTATCGGTTGCATCGTCGTGTCAGTTGCTGGTCTTAGTGTCTAGTTCGTTTAGAGTTTCGAGTTCTGTTCACATTAGTCACGCCACCGCTGCATCATTATCTCTTCCGCTGTCCACCACCCATCCATCAATTTCCACCACGTGCTACCCACCATTCATTGTCATAATAATAGTTGAGATCGTTCACATCTTCACTTGATCCAATCTGCATCTTATCTAGTTTGTTTTGGAAAGAGGGAGAAAAAAAGAGAGAAAAAAAAGAGAGAAAAAAAGGAAAAAAAGTCAGAGAAAAAAAAAAGGAGAGAAAGAAAAAAAAGTGTGAGGAAAAAAAAGAGAGAAGAAAAAAAACAAAATTCAGATCTTTTTAGACTCAATCTCGTAGTTGAATTCGGATTGGAATCTGTTTTGTGCACTGTTCAGTAAAACAGGCATAACTTCCTCATACGAAGTCCATTTTGCCTCCGCGAGTACTCAAATGAAAGATAGCGAGGAGCCGCATCTAAATAGTTGCAGAAGCTAGTTCAATATTTGACACCTCAAAATCGGCTTCTAAATAGGTCTTTTTGCCCTCCGAAGTTCGTGAACACAGCTTGTTCCAATTTTTCAGGCCAGTTTTAGAATTATTTGACTCCTCATATCAACTCGGAATTGAGTGATTCTTTTTGCATTGGAAATCTTGAGTTAGTAGCATTCTTTGAAAGAATTTATCAGAAAATCGGCACAAACTTTTTCAGAGGAAAGTTGGAGACAAAGTTGTTGATATATCCTGCTTGGCTGTTGTTTCACCTCATTATCTTCACTGCTGTTGTGATCTTCACTTATATCTTGCTGTCAAGAGCTACTTAGTATCCTTCATTGATGCTAGTTGTGCTACGACATGACCTCATTAGTGTTCTAGGCTCGCGTCTCTAGTCCGGTCTAGCCTAGGACCAGCACAGTACCGTCGTTGAGCGTTTATTCAACATTGCATCTTTGAATTGATTATTGCTAATCTTTTCCTACCATATATAGCCAATCCAGCTCCACATATTTCTACACCGTGTATACGTACGCTCCCCTGGCAATCGCTTTACTCAATATTCGGGGTTACTTGACACCGCTGGTTGTCGATCACCGCCTGCTGCATGGTAAGAACTTGTAAGACATTGATATTTGCTTTACTGTGAGCGTTTTACCACCACATCCTAGTAGTTATAGGAACATTATTTTTGGGTTTTGTTTCTTGTTCTACTAATCATGACAGGATCCAGAGTCAATTCATGGGCTTTGTCGATCGCGGGAGACGTGCCACCACCTTTGCAAATACCACAACCGTCACGAGAGGTGCACAAACATCCAAATGCACATGATCAGGTTAATGTATCTATACCACCATTTAATGGCCATTTTAAACCTGCTTTATATATTGAATGGGAGTTCGACATAAAAAACATATTTGCTTCCCATAATTTCGATGAACATAAAAAGGTTAAGGTTGCGGTTGGTTCTTTCACTGGTTATGCTTTGGTTTGGTGGAGTGAATATTGTCGGTTACACCCTGATTATATACCTACTACTTGGGATGATTTGAAACTTGCCATGCGACATACTTTCGTCCCTGCTTATTATACTCGTGACATGATTAAGAAGTTGCAACACTTAAAACAAGGTAGTGAAACTGTAACAAAATATTATGATGATTTACAAACTACCTTGTTGCATTCCTCTTTAGAAGAAAGTGAAGATGATTTTATGTATAGATTTTGGGGAGGATTAAACCGTGATATTCAAGAGATACTAATTCATGAAGAGTGTTATCCTATGGACCATTTGTTTCATCTTGCTTGCAAAGCTGAACAGGAAATAAAACGACGTGTTGGCCACGAGGAGAACAAGCGCACGGTGCACATTCCAAGAGTTGATATGATTGTTCCTTCAACTACTAGGCATACTATGACAACCACATCCGTTGTTGTCAGGACTACATCACCTCCACCATGTGACACATCGCCCCCGAGAGTGGCTACATCATCTGAGTTGATCATAAGAGGTAATGACAAAGGTACTGATCTTCCATCTTTACATGAGAATGATGAATGCCTTGTCAATTTGAATGCACCATCTGATGAGCTACCCACTACTTTGATCACACCACCTATTTTAGAGGACTACGTTGATAATTTGACTTTGCCATGTGATCAAACAACTGAAATACCAACAATTTTGAGTGCACCCATTGAATTAACTATTGATGCAAAAGAACCAATGATTAATCATTTTGATATGACCTGTAATCTTGGTGATGATTCTGTGTTGAATGACTTATTGCATGTTTGCTTATTTAAGCATGTTGTAGCATGTAAATTTGATGCAAGTAAGGTTTATTCACCAATGTTGGGATGGTTTAATGATGAACATTGTCAATCTTTTGAAATGAATAAGAGCTTCACTTATATGTGCAAACTGAGTTGCAATATTTTCATGCCTTCTACTTCTTGTGCTAATTTTTTGGCTTTAGATTTTATGAACTATGCAAGTTACTCATCTATTCATGTGTCATATATGCAAAAATCAAGGGAAGTAAAAATGGATGACATATACATATACAACATGTACACCTTGTCTCTTTTGTTAGCCACATTTCAGATTAACCAACACCGAGGACGGCTTTATTTTCAAGAAGGGGAGGATGATGAGGACATGACTACCTTGGATATGACCAAAAATATTGCATATATGCATATTTGTCAGGTTATTTCTAGTGCAAACTATTCAATAATCTATTTATGTTATCCAGAACAAAAATACTTCACACACTTTTGTGTTTTGTCTAATTGCAGGTGTATGGGACATTTGTACAATCCACATATGAAGATAAGGAAGAAAGAGATGTTTATTTTCTGTCCAAAAAGTTCTCTCACGTCACTTTTGGCCCAAGAGAAGATAGAGTCCAAGTCTCTCACGTTCTGGATTCAGATTCGGACTGCACAGACACACCTGACTCAAAACGGACACAAGTTTTTCATACGGACTCCGAATTGGGTGATTCTTTTTTTGTTGGAAACTAGATTTCGTGCACTTTCCAACCCAATTGGAATCACCTTCAAATTCGTCCGGAGCGTTGAGTTGTGGACGAAACAATCTGATGTTGCAGCAGAATCCGAGTCAAACTACAAGTCCAAAGGTGTTACATCACCTCCACTTGGGCCCATTGGCCTTGTACGACCTAGATTTAGTTTTATGCTGCCTTGGGACGTCCTCCCACCTCCTTGGCCGCCACCCCTTGCTCCTATATAAGTAGATCCATCTAGTAGCTTTTCCTTGGGATTTGTTTAGTTAAAAGTAAGCCATTGCAACTTCGTGTACTTCGTTTGTGTCCAACGACCAGACCAAGACCGCTTCCGGATCCCCAGCATTATCAATACTTCATATATATTTGCAATATTCAGATTGCTTTATCATATTCTTGCTCGTTCTTCGATTGCTTTCAGGAATAGACCTTCGTGGTCAGGCTGACCGTGCTTCCAGCATCGTCAGTAACCTCAGGAGATCGGTTTAGCGATTGCTAAGGCACAACGTCGTGCACATTTGTAGTCGGATTGTGAAAGTCGTCTCCACCAAATCGATAGTTATCATCTCATCGAAAGATCGGGACCCTCGTCTTGATAGAGGCGAGGGTGTCCCGATCTTTCGATGAGATGATAACTATCGATTTGGTGGAGACGACTTTGACGATCCGACTACAAACGT
>NW_021307080.1:98042-116707 GCF_002162155.2 Triticum dicoccoides
GATACCACTTGATAGAGGCGAGGGTGTCCCGATCTTTCGATGAGATGATAACTATCGATTTGGTGGAGACGACTTTGACGATCCGACTACAAACGTGCACGACGTTGCGCCTTAGCAATTGCTAAACCAATCTCCTGAGGTTACTGACGATGCCGGAAGCACGGTCAGCCTGACCACGAAGGTCTATTCCTGCAAGCAATCGAAGAACGAGCAAGAATATGATAAAGCAATCTGAATATTGCAAATATATATGAAGTATTGATAATGGTGGGGATCCGGAAGCAGTCTTGGTCTGGTCGTTGGACACAAACGAAGTACACGAAGTTGCAATGGCTAACTTTTAACTAAACAAATCCCAAGGAAAAGCTACTAGATGGATCTACTTATATAGGAGCAAGGGGTGGCGGCCAAGGAGGTGGGAGGATGTCCCAAGGCAGCATAAAACTAAATCTAGGTCGTACAAGGCCAATGGGCCCAAGTGGAGGTGATGTAACACCTTTGGACTTGTAGTTTGACTCGGATTCTGCTGCAGCATCAGATTGTTTCGTCCACAACTCAACGCTCCGGACGAATTTGAAGGTGATTCCAATTGGGTTGGAAAGTGCACGAAATCTAGTTTCCAACAAAAAAAGAATCACCCAATTCGGAGTCCGTATGAAAAACTTGTGTCCGTTTTGAGTCAGGTGTGTCTGTGCAGTCCGAATCTGAATCCAGAACGTGAGAGACTTGGACTCTATCTTCTCTTGGGCCAAAAGTGACGTGAGAGAACTTTTTGGACAGAAAATAAACATCTCTTTCTTCCTTATCTTCATATGTGGATTGTACAAATGTCCCATACACCTGCAATTAGACAAAACACAAAAGTGTGTGAAGTATTTTTGTTCTGGATAACATAAATAGATTATTGAATAGTTTGCACTAGAAATCACCTGACAAATATGCATATATGCAATATTTTTGGTCATATCCAAGGTAGTCATGTCCTCATCAGCTTAGGTAGCCCAAATAAGAAAATGGAGATATTTTGTAAATGTTTGGGGATGATCCGGATGCAACGGTGACGACGGTCCGGGTCGGGTTCGGGACAACTTTTCGGGCACGCGCGTGAGGAGGACCGTGGGCTGACGAGAGAGGTTAGGTTGGACCTGGTGGTAGTTAGTGGGCTGTGTAGACGGTCTCGAGCTGAGAGAAGAGAAGAGAGGAAGGCCCGGCGACTGTTTCCGGAGACCGAAAACGTCCGACGTTAGACCGGCTATAATGCCGCTATAGTTTAACGGTTGGGCTATCGAACGAACTCCGAATGCGACGAAACTTGACAGGCGGTCTACCTACACTATAATAAGACCGCACGCCAACTTTCATCCCATTCCGAGAACATTTTCCGGCCACTTATAAAATAATATTTCGGACATGCCACGGGCGCGTGCAAGTGTGTCTGGGCTCGCAACGGACAACAGAAGGAACTGGGGGAACCCGGACGGATGCAGGTTTTGAAAAAAACATGATGATGCAATGCACATGATGACATGACAAGACACAACACGCAAGCAAATGACAAGGCAACAACATCGAATAACTGGAAGACACCTGGCGCAACGGTCTCGGGGCGTTACAACACTCCACCACTACGAGAGGATCTCGTCCCGAGATCAAGAATGGCACCGGAGGGAAAAATGAAAGAGAGAGAGAGAGAGAAGAGGTAAAACTAAGTTGCTTCTTTGACAAACGAGCGAAACCAAAGAACCTTGAAAAGGTTAAGCCATTTCGAGACAAGAATACAACGGAGATGAATGAAGTTGAAAGCACTCCGTTAGGAAAGAGGAACGAGGAAGAACAAAGTTGAAAGCACTCCGGTAGGGAAGAGTAATAAGGAAGAACAAATTCGGACAGCACTCCACTTGAAAAGAGATGCAAGGCTTGATAAGGCGAAAAAGAACTTGAGCAAAGGGGCGCAATACTCCGGTTAAAACAAGATAGGGAAGGAATAAGAATGATATAATTTGGACAGCACTCCGCCTATAAATGGAAGGAATTAAACTTGACAAGATGAGAGGATACTTGAAAAGAGGACACGACACTCCGGTTAAAAGGATAAGCACGAAAAGAACATGGTCCTGACAATCCGAGATGATGAGTGAAAAGAGCAACACCTCAATGCCTCCGGATGAAAGAATCAAAGGTAGATCATCGGAACAAAAGAGCGGAGAAGAAAATAACAACTCCTACCACAATTGAACTTGTAAAGCACCATTGCAAGAAAGGATTGCAAGGGGTTGTTGGGAAAACAACAACGAAGAGGATAAGCTTGTAGTGGGCTTATGGAAAACATCTCAAGAACTTGAGGTGAAATTCTGCCACTAATGAAAACAATATTGGATTGATAAGAACAAGAAGACGAGGAACTTGTTCATCGGAAGGATAAAGAAGAACTTGGGTCATTTATGAGCACCATAAATAGCAAAATCCTTAGGGAAGGCTTTAGGTGAAACATAACCTGATAGAGACGAGGGTCCCGATCTTTCGATGAGATGATAACTATCGATTTGGTGGAGACGACTTTGACGATCCGACTACAAACGTGCACGACGTTGCGCCTTAGCAATCGCTAAACCAATCTCCTGAGGTTACTGACGATGCCGGAAGCACGGTCAGCCTGACCACGAAGGTCTATTCCTGCAAGCAATCGAAGAACGAGCAAGAATATGATAAAGCAATCTGAATATTGCAAATATATATGAGGTATTGATAATGGTGGGGATCCGTAAGCGGTCTTGGTCTGGTCATTGGACACAAACGAAGTACACGAAGTTGCAATGGCTAACTTTTAACTAAACAAATCCCAAGGAAAAAGCTACTAGATGGATCTACTTATATAGGAGCAAGGGATGGCGGCCAAGGAGGTGGGAGGACGTCCCAAGGCAGCCTAAAACTAAATCTAGGTCGTACAAGGCCAATGGGCCCAAGTGGAGGTGATGTAACACCTTTGGACTTGTAGTTTGACTCGGATTCTGCTGCAGCATCAGATTGTTTCGTCCACAACTCAACGCTCCGGACGAATTTGAAGGTGATTCCAATTGGGTTGGAAAGTGCACGAAATCTAGTTTCCAACAAAAAAAAGAATCACCCAATTCGGAGTCCGTATGAAAAACTTGTGTGCGTTTTGAGTCAGGTATGTCTGTGCAGTCCGAATCTGAATCCAGAACGTGAGAGACTTGGACTCTATCTTCTCTTGGGCCAAAAGTGACGTGAGAGAACTTTTTGGGCAGCAAATAAACATCTCTTTCTTCCTTATCTTCATATGTGGATTGTACAAATGTCCCATACACCTGCAATTAGACAAAACACAAAAGTGTGTGAAGTATTTTTGTTCTGGATAACATAAATAGATTATTGAATAGTTTGCACTAGAAATCACCTGACAAATATGCATATATGCAATATTTTTGGTCATATCCAAGGTAGTCATGTCCTCATCATAACCCAAGATAACTCCAATGACGAGATTGATGGATTTAAAATACCTCATTCTTGATAACTTGTGAATCACGGAGCATGCACTCAAATTATCAATAATGACATAATACCACCTCCAATGACAAGGTAGAAAGAATTGCACTCCGGATTGCACGAAGAAGAATACTTGAGCTCCTCTGAAAAGAATCTTGATGAACGCTTCGAGAAGTGATAAAAACCTTGATGAACCATCATGTTGAACCTTCATTAGGAACTCCAGTAGCAAAAGAATGATCAAACGAAATGAAGGATGAAAAGAATAAGGTTGAAGCCTTGCAATGATTTAAATGAATCTCCGTGGAGATGTAATTGAAAAAGGTTGGAACTCCGGGAAAAAGAGAAGATGAAACAATTGAAATCAGGAATTTGACGAGCCTCCGGAATATGGAATTAATCACTTGGGTGAATCAAGAATAAGAATTATGTTATGCTCATCCTTCACCAATTAAATTGATGACAATCAATGGCTTTGGCATACTACTTATTCTCGAAGAAAGGATTAAGATAGATATTGCGCAACCTTGGAAAGGTCTTCGACGGTCCACCGGAAGGGTTGAAACAACGAATAAATTGATATGATAACCCAAGAATAGAGCTCTTGGACGAACCACCGTATGAATTGAAAAATGAACAAAGTAAAGGGATTAATCACCGGGTAACAATTAGGAAATGAATGAACATACCTGAGACAATCTAGATACATGAGAACGAAGGGCTCACGAACTGATTAGAGATCACTAGAACGATGCACCGGTAAAAATTTGGAGAACGAGAGCTGAAAGCTGAGAATGAATAAATTCTGAGATGATGGGCTCCGGAGAAACAGACTGAAAAGAATCTTGAATTGCTCCCGGTAGGTGAAAAGAATTCTCACAATCCAAAAACAACTATGAGAGGATGGCAACAAGCTAGAACGACGAATCTTTGAGAGAACAGATAAGATATGGAGGAAAAACTCTTCTTCGGTCTTCAAAATCTGAGAATGACGACGAGAAACACCACCGTGAATTGTTGAGATACTCCGAAATGATAAATAGAAAGGTTGAACCAACGATCAAAAGGTTTTGACAGATCTTGGAGAAGACATTTGACTGATGATAATTCATTCTTACGTCAAACTTTAAAAGATTTGAGAATAGCTCCGGTAAAAATTGGAAGAGTCAGGTAAGATCCTGGGAAAAGACCTGTGGGTTAGGGCCCACTCAAAAGAAACACCGTTGAAAATATTACTTGAAAAGGAGAATGCACCGGTTGAATTAAATGGCTTGAATGAGATAACATCCTAAAAATAGCTTGAACGGATTAAGAGTGGAAACACGAATCTTCGAGATATTATGAGCACTCTGGAACAATTAATAGCGAGAGGTGAACGATTAAGAATTTGCACCGGCATGAGAAAGCATTGAAATACGGAAAAGAATATGATCACCACCGAAAGCTTATATTGGTTCCACCGGAGAAGAGAGAGAATGAATAATGATGAACTTGAAGTTCCGTTAGGATCTTCATGAGAATCACCGGATAAGAATATTGAAAGAAAGGAATGGAGAAAAATTCACATGCACAAAATGGACAACGAATTAAGAAATCGGAGTCAGGATAAAGGGTGGGAGGGCGGGAAAAAACAAAGGAAATTTGGGACGGATGAAACAAATAACGTTGAGAAGGCTTTGAGTTGATCTTGCGGATGTTGAAATGATCGGAAACACTTGAAGAGAAACACGCCGGTTGAAAAAGAATTAACGTGACAATCTCGATTATCATGAAGGATTGGTATTCACATAGGAGTATGAGAACACCACTTAAGAAAAGTATGGTATCAACATTTGACTTCGAAGCAACTCGAATACCACAACTCAAAACAAAACAAAGGATTGGCTTGCAAAATAAGCCAGAACAAACATATGATAGAGATTTCGTTCGAAGTTTTCGTGGTGGGGCCTAGACGGGCTCGATCGTACAACACCATCATGTACAAGGCAGTGCACATGACATACGAAGCGTCCCCGAGCCGGCATAGCCAAGGACTCTTTAAGACACAACGAGACCACTGTAAAACCAACCGTGGATAGGCGGACCACTAGACGTCGAACCCCAGTTTCATATCATACATCTGTCGGAAAGATATCATATGAGCTACTTGAATTCCCACTTATAAACTCCCGAAATTTTCCGGTTATGCAATCAGGTGTTGGGGATACAAGGGAAGCATAATATCTCATCCAAATATAGCAAATCCTACATCCAGCTGTATCCATCCTTCAACACATAACCAAGAAACCTTCGAAAATCATCTACCTCAACCTTCGAAAAGCATCCGTTATACGATTTATGGCAATACTCCCGAACTCCCGCCCCAGTACTGGGTGGTGTCGAGGTTATCTCACCAACAACTGCATAAAAGAGATTTTCGATGTCGGCGAAACTAAACTCAGGTATTCCAGAACTGCAACAATAAAATTGTGACGACAACACCTCGGAGCTCAACTCCCCAGGACACTTCCACAACCCCTAAATGTCATGAGGCACCAAGAACAATGTTCTCATCACAAAAACATCGAAACGATTCCAAGATACCCGCGTGATCCTAAAATTTTTTTTTAGTGAAATTTGAGACGAGAAGAGTCAAAACTCTACGCCAGGATGCCTCACCAGAGCGACGAAGGGACTGAGGAGTAAAAAGAAGTCCTAACTCTCTGATATAAATAATCCTAAATGACTCAAAACATTTTTCTAGACTCAACAACGCCAGCAATTCGATCAAGCAGGGGGCTCCTAAGGTCAGGGAAGGCTCTGATACCAACTTGTAACACCCTCGATGCGGCTATATCTCCCACGTGTCGAAGCACAACTTAGAGGTATAACCGCATTGAAAGCAATGTCGCAAGTGAGGCAATCTTCACACAAACCCATGTAATACATAAGGGAAAGAGATACATAGTTGGCTTACAATCGCCACTTCACACAATTACATGAATAAAGCATTACATCAACCAGATACGATCAAGGTCTGACTACGGAACCCAAAATAAAAGAAGACTACCCCAAAAGCTACACAGTTCCCCTATCGTCCCGACTGGGCTCCACTACTGATCAACTGGAAATGGAACAACATAAAGGATAAGATCTTCATCGAGCTCCTCCTTGAGCTTGGTTGCGTCATCTACACGGTATCATCGGCACCTGCAAACTGGTTTTTTGAAGTATCTGTGAGTCAAGGGGACTCAGCAATCTCGCACCCTCGCGATCAAGACTATTTAAGCTTATGGGTAAGGTAAAGGTATGAGGTGGAGCTGCACCAAGCGACTAGCATATATGGTGGCTAAACATATGCACATGAGAGCGAGAAGAGAAGGCAAAAGCACGGTCGAACAACTATGATCAAGAAGTGATCCTAAAACAACCTACATCAAGCATAACTCCAACACCGTGTTCACTTCCCAGACTCCGCCTAGAAGAGACCATCACGGTTACACATGCGGTTGATGCATTTTAATTAAGTTAAGTTTCAGGTTATCTACAACCGGACATTAAAAAATTCCCATGTGCCCGAAACCGCGGGCACGGCTTTCGAAAGTTCAAATCCCTGCAGGTGTGTCCCAACTTAGCCCATCACAAGCTCTCACGGTCAACGAAGGATATTCCTTCTCCCAAGACAATCCGATCAGGCTCGGCATCCAGGTTACAAGACATCCTCGACAATGGTAAAACAAGTCCAGCAACACCGCCTGAATGTGTCGACAAATCCCGATAGGAGCTGCACATATCTCATTCTCAGGGCACACTCAGATAGGTCAAGCTATGAGTAAAACCAGCCCTCGAGATTCCCCGAGGTGGCCCCGCAGGCTGCCCGTTTCGGACCAACACTTAGAGAAGCACTGGCCTGGGGGGGTTAAAATAAAGATGACCCTTGGGTCCACGAAACCCAAGGGGAAAAAAGACTAGGTGGCGAATGGTAAAACCAATGTTGGGCATAGCTGGAGGAGTTTTATTCAAGGCGAACTATCAAGGGGTTCCCATTATAACCCAACCGCGTGAGGAACGCAAAATCCGGGAACATAACACCGATATGACAGAAACTAGGGCGGCAAGAGTGGAACAAAACACCAGGCATAAGGCCGGGCCTTCCACCCTTTACCAAGTATATAGATCCATTAATTAGATAAGAGATATTGTGATATCCCAACAAGTAAACATGTTCCAACAAGGAACAACATCTCCATGTTCCAACAAGGAGCAAACTTCAATCTTCACCTGCAACTAACAACGCTATAAGAGGGGCTGAGCAAAGCGGTAACATAGCCAATCAATGGTTTGCTAGGACAAGGTGGGTTAGAGGCTTGGTTTAACAATATGGGAGGCATGATAAGCAAGTGGTAGGTATCGCAGCATAGGCATAGCAAAAGAGCGAGCAACTAGCAAGCAAAGATAGAAGTGATTTCGAGGGTATGATCATCTTGCCTGAGATCCCGCAAGGAAGAAGAACGAGTCCATGAAGAAGATAAACGGACATACTCGAACGGATCCTCGCAACACGACGTTACCGGATTACCGAGAAGAAGTACACCGGAAAGAAAGCCAACAACATAGTAAACAAACAACACATGGACATGGCATGACAAAGTGCAACAAACAACACTACAACTTAAGTGGAGCTCAATATGTAACGGAGTTGCATATTGAAGAAAACACCACATGACTTATTTAGTTCGATCTTGTTTATGTACCCAACAATATTAAATGTTGTTAGCATGGCAAGAGGTAGAAGCATAAGAAAACTACCTACCTAGGCAAGTTTAAATGAGGCCGGAATAATAAAACAACAAGTTCGGAAACTCCTCATGAGCATATTATAGATTTGGTACTGTTCCGCCCTAAACCATATTTTAGAGTTGTTAAACATGCAAAGTAAAGCCACCATGTTAAACTAGGCATTTTTCTACCCCATTTACATATAAAGTTTATTAAAATCTGAGCTACGGTTATTTAGTTATGAATTAAAGCATTTTATTATGTTATTTAAGCAAATTTAAACAAACAGCATTTTAAACTTTTTAAACATAGATGAAAGTCGGATATAATGAAACTAGATGAAAACTAAGCATTTTTTCATATATAATTTATTTAGATCCGATGCACGGTTAATTAGTTATTATATGCATGTTGACTAGGGACTTTTCTGCAAAAACTGCAATTCTCCGGAAAAATTAGCTAAATCCGTCCAAGGGAAAAAACATGATACGGGCCGCATCTAAGCAGGAAGCCCAACAGCGGAAAGAAAAAGAAAAAAAAGGGCGCGTTGGGGTGGCCTCACCCAGTGGGCTGAGGCCTAGTCGGGTGGTGGAGGATGCAGGCAGCTGGGCTGCAGCTGGAGAGGCGGGCTGGACCTCGGAGGCGCAGTCAACGCACGCGGCTGGGCTGGGCGCTCCTCTCGCTCGATCTGGATAGCGAGGAGGAACTAAAGCGGGCATGTTCATCTGCTCGACAGAAGCAGAGCAGCAGCGGCGCGGGACGGGAAGGCAGCAGATGGGTTCGGACGGCCATGGCGGACTCCAACGACTTGGCGGGGCGGCGGATCGACGCAGACGAGCGGACTTCGGTGAGACGCCAGATCCAAGCGGCTGCGAGAGAGCTCGTGGGGCTGTCCATGGTGGCCTGCGACTCTGGTTCAGAGAGAGAGAGAGAGATGTGAGAGGAGGGAGCCGCATGGAGAGACGGAGGGAAGGAGAGCAGCGGCAGGGCTCATCTGCTGAGTGCGTCGGCGATGTGGATGGCCGGACGGAGGCGGGGACGCGGGGCTCCGGGCAGGCGAAGCCCTCCCACTCGAGGGGCTATGGTGGCTGCCGCAGCTCGAGGAGGGCCAAGGGGAGCTCCTCGCTCGGGCGTCGGGTGAGCAAAGGGATGGAGGTGAGGGGGGCCGCCTGGAGCTGCTTTTGCGGTGGCGCTCGACGGGGGCGGAGGGGCAGCTGCGCTCCGGTGGTTTGGACGCCGGTAACGTGACGACGGGTGAGGATGAGGCAGGGCTCGGGCGGGAGAAGGAGCGCTCGGGCGCTGATGTTGGAGATCGAGCTCGCTCGATCTGGAAGCCATGGGGAGGAGCTGCGGGAATGGGTGGATTGAGGGAGAGGAGGCTCGTGATTGGAGCGATGGGGAAAGCGAGGAGAAGGCAGGTGGCTTGGCTGCGCTGGGATCTGAGGAAGATTTTTGGAGTGGCGGCGCATGATGGGATGGATGGGACAAGGTGCCTAGAAACTAGGGTTACCCACAATATATAGCAAGCCGGATAGGTTTAGGGGGTTATAAGGTCCCTCCGATCGTAATCAAACGGACGGGAAAATAGCTTAGGTAGCCCAGATAAGAAAATGGAGATATTTTGTCAATGTTTGGGGATGATCCGGATGCAACGGTGACGACGGTCTGGGTCGGGTTCGGGACAACTTTTCGGGCGCGCGCGTGAGGAGGACCGCGGGCTGACGAGAGAGGTTAGGTTGGACCTGGTGGTAGTTAGTGGGCTGTGTAGACGGTCTCGAGCTGAGAGAAGAGAAGAGAGGGAGGCCCGGCGACTATTTCCGGAGACCGAAAACGTCCGACGTTAGACCGGCTATAATGCCGCTATAGTTTAACGATTGGGCTATCGAACGAACTCCGAATGCGACGAAACTTGACAAGCGGTCTACCTACACTATAATAAGACGGCACGCCAACTTTCATCCCATTCCGAGAACATTTTCCGGCCACTTATAAAATAATATTTCGGACATGCCAGGGGCGTGTGCAAGTGTGTCTGGGCTCGCAACGGACAACAGAAGGAACTGGGGGAACTCGGACGGATGCAGGTTTTGAAGAAAACATGATGATGCAATGCACATGATGACATGACAAGACGCAACACGCAAGCAAATGACAAGGCAACAGCATCGAATAACTGGAAGACACCTGGCGCAATGGTCTCGGGGCGTTACAACACCGAAGCATGATCAACCTGACCACGAATGTCTATTTCCTGCAAGCAAACGAACAACAAGCAAGAAAATAAGATTGCACTCTGGATATTGCGAATATAAGATGAAATCTTTATTGATCAAGGTGGGGTTCTGTGATGCCTTGGTCTGGTCCTTGAACACAAACAAAGTACGTGAAGTTGCAGCTATGGCCAACTTTTAATATAAAATAAACCCGAAGTCTAAACGACGACCTAAGGGTTGTATATATGGAGGAAGAGGGGGGAATTTCGTGGCCCTTGGCGGTGGGGTCTGAAACCAACCCTAACTCTTGTTTCCCCGCACATACAAACTCTAAAAACATCCGATAATCAAGTATTTCGAAATTACATGGGCCTGGCCCAATAATAAGGTGATGCAGCACCTAGAATAGCCTCTAGAAGACATTTATGAAGTGGCATCTTGTATATTTCGTCCAAGGCTTCATGCACTCATTATGGTGGCCTTAAAATCTTGGAATCATCACTTGTTATGTCGTTCTTGTTCCCCTTGCGCATGCCATCATCTCCATGCTTGAACTTGATCCAAGGTTCATCTTTCTTCTCCAATCTAGGCCCTTCATTTGTAAGCAAAACACAATTTAGGCAGCATCATATTCTCATGAACATTAGAATGTTTACCGATAAACGAAAGTACCTGGTAATTCAGTTGGCGTGCGCGAGCTCTAGTAATCGGTTGAGTATCTATAGAAGCCGGGGTTGTGGGTGTAACAATGCTATTGATGTCCTCATCATCCTCCCCTTCTTGAAATGAAGTCATCCTCGACGGAATATCATCTTCCTCACCCAAATAAGGCTTCAAATCTGCAATGTTAAAAGTGGGACTAACCCCAAAATCTACAGGCAGTTCAAGTTTATATGCATTATCATTTATTTTCTCTAACAACTTCAAAGGACCATCCACACGTGGCATTAGCTTTGATTTGCACAAATTAGGAAATCTATCCTTATGCAAATGTAACCAAACAAGATCTCGAGGTGCAAACAGAACATGTTTTCTACCCTTATCTCCAGCATGTTTATATTTAGCATTCATACGCTCAATGTTTTCCTTAGTTAACTCGTGCATTTATAAAATCAATTCAACATGTTTTTTGGCATCAAAATTAACCGTCTCCGAAGATGGAAGAGGCAACAAATCAATAGGTGCACGAGGTAGGAAACCATACACAATTTCAAAAGGACACATCTTAGTAGTAGAATGCAATGAAAGATTATAAGCAAATTCATTATGAGGCAAGCATTCTTCCCACATTTTCTTATTATTCTTCAAAACAGTCCTAAGCATAGTAGAGAACGTTCTATTAACTACTTCAGTTTGTCCATCAGTTTGGGGGTGACCAGTAGTACTTAAAACTAGTTTAGTCCCCAACTTAGCCCATAAACATCTCCAAAAGTGGCTAAGAAATTTAGTATCACGATCTAAAACAATAGTATTTGGCACACCATGCAAGCGAATAATTTCACGAAAGAACAAATCAGCAACATTAACATCATCATCGCTTTTATGACATGGTATAAAGTGTGCCATTTTTGAGAATCTATCCACAACAACAAACATGCTATCCCTCCCCTTCTTTGTTTGAGATAAACCTAAAACAAAGTCCATAGATATATCCTCCCAAAGAACACTATGTACATGCAAAGGCATATATAAACCATGAGGATTGAGTCCTGACTTAGCTTTTTGACATGTAGTGCAGCGGGCAACACAACCCTCAACATCCCATCTCATCTTTGGCCAAAAGAAATGTGTAGCAAGTATGTGCTCCATCTTCTTCACGCCAAAGTGTCCCATTAATCCTCCTCCATGTGCCTCCTGCAACAACAAAAGACGAATGGAGCTAGCTGAAATGCATAGATTGTTAGCACGGAACACAAATCCATCATTCACGACAAACTTGTTCCACGTTCTTCCTTCTTTACAATTCTACGTTACATCTTTAAAATCAGCATCGTGCACATGTTGATCTTTGATGGTCTCCAAACCAAATATTTTGAAATCAAGTTGTGAAAGCATAGTATAACGACAAGACAATGCATCAGCAATAACAGTTTCTTTACCCTTCTTGTGTTTAATGACATAAGGGAAACTCTCAATGAATTCAACCCATCTTGCATGCCTACGATTCGGTTTAGCTTGAGTTTTAATACGTTTCAAAGATTCATGATCAGAATGTATAAAAAATTCTTTGGGCCGCAAATAATGTTTCCATGTTTCTAAAGTCCAAACAAGAGCGTATAATTCTTTATCATAAGTAGAATAATTACCCACTCAATTTTTCAGAAACGTATGCAACAGGAACATCCTTCAATACCGTGAAATCAGGAAGTTGGAGTAAAGGAGCATGTGTCAACTTATCTTTCAATACCGTGAAGGCTTCTTCCTGTGCGGTAGCCCAAACAAAAGGCACATCCTTCTCTGTAAGCTCATTGAGAGGTGCAGCAATGGTGCTGAAATCTCTAACAAAACGCCTATAGAATCCAGCGAGGCCAAGAAAACTCCTCACTTGTGTTATCGTTTTGGGCTGCGGCCAACTGCCAATAGCTTCAATCTTGGCTTTATCAACTTCAACTCCCTATGGAGTAACAACATACCAAGAAAAGATATTCGGTCAGTGCAAAAGGTGCACTTCCCAAGGTTACCAAACAAACGTGCATCACGTAGAGCAATAAAAACAGCATGTAAATGTTCCAAATGTTCCTCCAAAGATCTGCTATAAAATAGTATATCATCAAAATATACTACCATGAATCGTCCAACGAAAGCATGTAAAACTTCGGTCATTAATCTCATGAATGTATTAGCTGCATTAGTTAACCCAAAAGGCATGACCAACCACTCATATAATACAAACTTAGTTTTAAATGTTGTTTTCCATTCATCTCCCAATTTCATATGAATTTGATGGTATCCACTACGCAAATCAACTTTGGATAATATTGTAGAGCCACTCAATTAATCAAGCATGTTATCTAGCATAGGATGACGATAACGAAAAGTAATATTATTAATGCCTCCACAATCAACACATATACGCGATGTAACATCCTTTTTTGGCACTAGTATAAGAAGAACATCACAAGGACTAAGAAATTTGTGTATATAACCTTTGTCGAGTAGCTCCGGTACTTGTCGCATAATCTCCTTCGTCTCCTATGGATTGGTATGATATGGCGCACGGTTTGGCAGTGAAGCACCAGGAATTAAGTGCCAGCGGCACGTCTTATGGAAAGACCTCAGTGAATTCCTGCAAAATGTTAGTGACAGCAGGAGGCAAATAGGAAGGTACATCCTTGAAAGAAAATAATGCCTCTTTGCACACAAAAGCATAGCAAACAGATTTGCTAAAATTTAGATCTTCAATATCAGATTTGGTGGCAAGTAAACATGCACTTTTCAACTTAATTTCAGAAGCAACACTAGATGATTTATTATTAGGCTTCATTTGTTTCTCAAATTCTTTTGCCACAATCTGATATTCACTCTTATTTTTCTCCTGTTTTGCTTTATTAGATCTATTAATATCATCTTTCAAAATGGAATCGGGAGTCATATGAAGCAAAGTAATATTTTTATTCTTATGAACAAGAGTATACTGATTGTTTCTACCATGGTGTACAGAAGTTTTAGCCAATTGCCATGGTCTACCAAGTAATAAGGAACACACTTGCATGGGTACCACATCACAATCAACATAATCAGCATATCTAGAGATACTAAAATCCACACGAACAATACATGTTACCTTAACCTTGCGGCTGTTGTTGAACCATTGGATGTAGTAGGATGTGGATGTGGTCTTGTGGTAAGAGATAGCTTCTCCACCATCTCCATGCTAGCCAAGTTGTTACAACTCCCTCCATCTATGATGACGCGAACAGAATGTTCCTTGACAACTCCCTCTGTATGGAACAAATTATGCCTCTGGTTATGCTCAGCTTGTGTAACCTACACACTCAAAACACATTGAGCAACTAAACATTCATACATGTCAGCATCTTCAGCAGCCATGTATTGATCGGAATCATCTCCACCGTGTTCTTCACTTGTAATAAGAGCCAAAGTCTCCTCATCATAGTCACTAGCGGACTCATACCCACCATCCTCAATAACAATCATCACATGCTTAGATGGGAATTCTATCATATAATGACCTCCACCCTTGCAACGACGACAAATAATATCATGTGTTTGCCCTGTTGATGCCATGGATGAAGAAGAGCTCTGTGCAGGCCCAGAAGGGTGCTGTTGGCAGATAGTGGTCGTTGTGCCTGCTTTCTTGTATCACAGTTGGACATGGCAACTGACAGAGGTGCCGGTGCAGCAGAACATGTGGAAGTAGAGGATGCATGCGGTGTCCATGCTGAAGGTCGACCTGCAGAAAAGTTAGTTCGCGCCAATGTCTATCGATCCCGCACTTCACGTTCAGCTTTGCAAGCAAGATGGAATAAACAAGTGATATTATTATATTCCTTATACTCTAGAATGGTCTGAATCTCTTTATTTAATACACCCATAAAACGTGCAAACATAGCTTCATTATCCCCAACAATACCGCATCTAATCATACAAGTTTGTAATTCATGATAATATTCTTCTATGGAATTGTTTCCTTGTCTCAAATGCTGCAATTTTTGAAAAAATTCACATTGATAATATGGTGGAACCCAGTGAGTTAACATTTTTCAAAGAAGCCCAAGTAGCTGGAATAGGATGTAATCTACAATGTTCAGACCACCAAACACATGCAAAACTAGTGAAAGGACAAACAGCAGCAGGAACACGTCTCTCCTCGGGATATTGTGAACATGTAAAATGTTGTTCAGTTTCTAACTGAGTAAGATATATATCAGGAACATATCTACCCTCAAATGGTGGAATATTCAATTTTACTTTAGGAAGATGGTCATGATCTCGTACCTGAGGTGGTGGTGCAGCCCTACCATTGTGATGATATGCATGAGGACGACATGGTGGTGGTGGTGCTGGTGGTTGCACGTAGTTCTGATTTTGATCAATCTCATCCTCGTAATGGTCCTCCACCTCTGCAGTAGCAGCAAGAGCTACAGAAGCATCAACAGTAGGTATAGCGGCACCAGAAGTTTGACCAGGCTCAAGGCGAACTCGCAGTGCTCGTCGTAGTTGATTTGGAAGGCGATGTTGTTGTAGAGGTGCGACAGGTGCAGCGCCGGTGGTTGTGGACGACGTGTGAGCAATTCATTAAACTTGTTATCGAGCTTTGTTTCGAACGCCTTCTCAATGCCATCTATCTTCTCCATGGCCTCTTCAGATCTGTTTAGCACATCTTCCAACTGTCCGCTCATCATTTGCTGAAACTTATCATGTAACTCTTTGTTCGTCATGTTCTCCCAGTCAGTACCGTTAACTTGTGATCCTGCCATGGTTAGCAGCAAGAGAACAACACAAGAATATGATTGTATAGAGTACTAGGAAGTGGCTATGGTGTTGTGGAAAGACACAAATCCGTCAAGCCAATCTCAAATTCTTACCAGTTGTTACCAAGCAGAAGGTGGTGACTGGCAACCGTTGTAGTAAAAAACTCTCAAAGCTTGGATAGAGCGATTACAAAGGAGAGACAAACGCACGACGTAGATGTATGTGGAGCTGTCAAGGCTTACAATATGGTAGCAAAACAGGTAAGCAATAATCAATTCAGAGATGAAAAGTTGAATAAACGCTCAACGACGGTACTGTGCTGGTCCTAGGCTAGACCATACTAGAGACGCGAGCCTAGAACACTAACAAAATCATGGTGCGGCACAGAAACAAGGGAAAAGCACACTCTGGAAAAAAATCGCTCTTTTTTTGCTCTTTTTTTGCGCTCCTTTTTTTTGCAGGTGTCTCAAAAGACTCAAAAAAGCCTAAAAACAGGATAGGGAAAAAATATTTTCGCCTGCCAAAATTTTGGCCTAAAAATTGCCCGGGGGTCTCCAAACATTTTGATTTCCGAAACCTAATCAGGCAAGAAAACACGAATCGGTAAATAGAAGGATCTCAAAAACAAACCTAATATGAACAGAACTCGGATTGGTGGTGGATATATGATGGTAAGATATAGCAGCGGTGGTTTATGTGGACTCGGATTGGTTATGGACAGGTGGTGGTATATTGTAGCGACCAGACCTCAAACAGTGTGATCTCTGTGCTCCGGTGTCATCCCTGGATCAGTAATGCTGACACCACACAGTACTCAGAGAATTTATAGCAGAGTAGCAATCACACGCTTATTACATCGAATGTCTCAAAAGAGAACTTATTACAATAAATATGGCTTAAGGCCATCTAATAACGATAACAGCGGAAGGCTTGGAAGATAAGTGAGTCCATCAACTCCAACGGCATCTCTGAGTATAGAACCACGACCTAAAAACTCCTTAATCGTCGTCTGAAAAGTCTGCAACATTAACGTTGCAGCCCGAAAATGGGTCAGCACATGGAATATGCTGGCAAGGTAACACATAGAGAGTAATGGAATGAAACAGCTATACTATATGCATATTTGGCTGGTGGAAAGCTCTATGGTTACAGTTTTGCGTAAAGCCAATTTTTCCCTACTTCAAAGGAATAAAATTTTAATTACTATCAAGGTGGTTGTTAAACATTGAGAATGGTTGACAGCACTCTCAATCCCAATTAAGCATCATCATTAAACATAACCCAACAAAATTAATTTAGAGTAACATGTTGAGATTCACATGATAATCCAAGTACTAGATACTCAAGATGTCCATAACCGGGGACACGGCTAACCATGATTAGTTTGTTACACTCTGCAGAGGTTTGCGCACTTTTCCCCACAAGACTCGATCGCCTCCGTTTGTTTTCTCGCACTACATGGTGTTTGAGAAGACAGATGACCGAGACATAGTCTTTCAGAAGCGGTAGCACCTTACGATCGGGTAGACCGTACCACATACATCCCTACATCTGCTAGTCTACCACTGTAAGAGTTCGCACAACTTAGTCAACTATGCTAGAGCCCATAATAGCTTGTGGCTGCACACGGAAGTTTCTTGTATGAATAGTCTCATGATCCCTTTGAGCCTGGGTGGCGGTCCAAAAGAAAACAGGCAAGTCCTGGAATACCCAGGTGCCTCAATCCACCCAGATGTGTGTTTAAGTTGCCACCTTAGATAAACCATTAATTATCAATCTCACATCTGTCATGGATATCACTCTCCCAATCCACGTCTACTAGCATAGCATGGCATAATAAGCAAATGTAGAAGTAACTACCAAAGGTTTGATAATAAACAGGTAATAGGTACTACCTCATCTACTTCCCATCCCATAATTTAATTAGATCCTAATCATGCAGTGTGTGAGGATTGATCTAATGCAATAAAACTGGGTAGTAGGAAAGGTATGATCAAAGTGTTACTTGCCTTGCTGATGATCCGGGAAACCTAGCGATTCGAAGTAACAGGCGGCGCACTCCGGATACTCTATCGCAGACAAACAAACAAGCATACAATAAGTACTCAACTAATGCACAAGTAAAACTCAAATAAGAGATCTAACCAGAAGGTTCAACTTAAGAACTCCGGTTGGCAAAAAGAATCAAATCGAACGAAGCAACGAAAGTCAAACAGCGGAAGAAAACAACTTCGTTCTAGTAATCTGGATCTAGGGCAAATTTTACAGTAGCAAAATCTTGTTTAAGTTGGTTAAACGGATAGAGGATTTCGAGACGAAACTCTAGGCACTTGAATCGCATGATTCCGATAAACGAGCGAAAAGTTAAATTAAAACGAAAATCGGATCAGGAATCGCGATCAGAAAAATCGCGGATTTAATCCGAGAAAAAGAAAAACGACGTCCGCTCGCTAAAATAAATAAACCGGGAAAACCGATCTATTTAAAAAAGCCGAATCTATTAAACCGACGAAAACTGATCGGTTTTTCTTTTTTTTTGAACTGAAGGCACGAAAAACGAGGCGCGGCGGTGAACCTCGGCGACGGCGGCGCGGGGCGGTGCGGCGGCGGCGCGGGCGGCGGGCAGCGGCGGGGGCTGCGCGGGCGGGCGGCTAGGGTTGGGGCTGGGGCGGCTAGGGTTCCCCGGGGCTGGGCCTCGGCTTATAAAGCCTAGTCGGGCCAGAGTCCTTGTCGGACACGGCCCGTTAGGTC
>NW_021307080.1:117000-127123 GCF_002162155.2 Triticum dicoccoides
TTTTTTAATTATTTCCGCTCGAAAAAAAAGAAATACTAAACGGACTCCAAAAATCCCGAAATAAATTTTTTCGGGCTTCTAAAATCAAGCCCGAGAAAGTGAACATTTATTTGGGGCCTAAATGCAATTTTGAAAAACACACATTTTTCCTAAATTCAAATAAAACACCGAAAAACTCCGAAATAAAATCTTGTTTGATTTTATTATTAAATCCTCAATATTTCTCTATTTTGGGAAAGTTATTTTATTCCCTCTCTCATATTTTTGTAATAGAAATAATTGATGATAAAATAAATAAAACCAAATGATCCTATTCTCAAAATTTGAGAAAACTCAAATATGAAAATAACGAAATCCCCAACTCTCTCCATGGGTCCTTGAGTTGCGTAGAATTTTCTAGGATCAACCAAAATGCAAAAATAAAATATGATATGCAATGATGATCTAATGTATAACATTCCAAATTGAAAATTTGGGATGTTACAAACCTACCCCCCTTAAGATGAATCTCGCCCTCGAGATTCGGGCTAGCTAGAAAATAGGTGAGGGTGGTCTTTGATCAAATCTTCCTCTCGCTCCCAGGTGGTTTCATCCTCCGTGTGGTGGCTCCACTAAACTTTGCAAAACTTGATAACCTTGCTGCGAGTAACTCGGCTGGCAAACTCGAGGATCTTAACTGGTTTCTCCTCGTAGGTCAAATCTTTATCCAACTGAGTAGTTCCCAAAGGCACTGTATCTCTCAACGGTACGTCAGCCATCTCCGCGTGACACTTCTTTAACTGAGAAACGTGGAACACATCATGTACTCCTGACAATCCTTCGGGCAATTCCAACTTGTAGGCCAATTCTCCCATACGTTCCAAAACTCGATATGGTCCTACAAATCGTGGCGCTAACTTCCCTTTAACTCCAAAACGCTTTGTTCCCCGAAGTGGAGATACTCGAAGATAAGCTCTATCTCCGACTTCGTAAACTATCTCCTTGTGTTTAGAATCTGCATAACTCTTCTGTCTGGACTGGGCTATCTTGAGCCTATCGCGAATCAATTTCACCTTCTGTTCAGACTCTTTAATCAAGTCAGGTCCAAATAACTGGCGGTCTCCGACTTCGTCCCACGACTGCGGTGTCCTGCACCTCCTTCCGTACAAAGCTTCGAAAGGGGCCATCTTCAAACTGGTTTGGTAACTGTTGTTGTAAGAGAACTCTGCATATGGCAAATTATCGTCCCAACTAGATCCATAATCTAGCGCACAAGCTCTCAGCATATCCTCCAAAATCTGATTTACTCTCTCGGTCTGTCCATCTGTCTGTGGATGAAAAGCTGTACTGAATTCTAGCCTGGTATCCAAAGTTTCATGCAACTGCTTCCAGAACTTTGAGGTAAACTGGGTTCCTCTATCTGATACGATACTCCTCGGAACTCCATGCAGACATACTATTCTGGTCATGTATATCTTTGCCAACTTAGCACTAGTGTAAGTGGTCTTTACTGGGATGAAATGAGCTACTTTCGTCAATCGATCAACTACAACCCAAATTGAGTCATAGCCTGAATGAGTCCTGGGCAATCCCGTGATAAAATCCATGCCTAACTTATCCCACTTCCATTCGGGTATCGGCAATGGTTGTAACAATCCTGCTGGCTTCTGATGCTCTGCCTTTACTCTTTGGCATACATCACAAACTGCTACATACTCCGCAATATCCTTCTTCATTCCCGTCCACCAAAAAATATCCTTCAAATCCAAATACATCTTGGTATTTCCTGGGTGAATTGAATATGGTGAATCGTGTGCCTCTTGCAAAATCAACTTCCTGATCTCCGGGTTATTGGGCACGTAAACACGGTCTTCAAACCATAGGGTATCGTGCTCATCCTCACGAAATCCTTTAGCTTTTCCTTTGCTCAGTTTCTCCTTTATAGCGGCAATCTCTTTGTCAGTTTTCTTAGCTTCTCTAAAACTATCCATCAACGTTGACTAAATCTCTAGTGCTGCTACATATCCTCTCGGAACTATTTCCACACATAGTTCACGAAGATTTTCTGCTAACTCCTTGGGTATCCCTCCCATCATTAACGTATTGACATGGCTCTTACGGCTTAACGCGTCAGCTACTACATTAGCCTTTCTGGGGTGATAGTGCAATTTCATATCATAATCTTTGATAAGCTCCAACCATCTCCTTTGTCTGAGATTCAACTCCTTCTGTGTGAAAATGTACTTCAAACTCTTATGATCCGTGTACACCTCCCAATGGTTTCCAATGAGGAAATGTCTCCATGTCTTCAATGCATGCACTACGGCTGCTAACTCCAAATCATGCGTGATGAGGACATCAATACAATTGTTACACCCATAGCCCCTGCTGCTATACATACTGGACCAATTACTAGAGCTCGTGCACGCCAACTAAATTACCAGGTACTTTCGTTTCTTGGTAATGATTCTAATGTTCATGAGAATATGATGCTGCCTAAATTGGATACATTTGTTTTGCTTACAAATGAAGGGCCTAGCTTGGAGAAGGATGAACATTGGAGCAAGAACAAGCATGGAGATGATGGCATGCGCAAGGGGAACAAGAACGGAGTTACAAGTGATGATTTCAGGACTTTGAAGCCACCATAATGGGTGCATGAAGCCTTGGACGAAATATACAAGATGCCACTTCATAAATTTCGTCCCGAGGCTATTTTAGGTGCTGCGTCACCTTATTATTGGGCCAGGCCCATGTAATTTCGAAATACATAAGTATATGCTATTTTTAGAGTCCGTATGTGTGGGAAAACAAGAGATAGGGTTGATTTCGGACTCCTCCACCAAGGGCCACGAAATTCCCCCCCTCTTCCTCCATATATACAGCCCTTAGGGCATCGTTTAGACTTTGGGTTTTGTTTAGATTAAAAGTTCGCCATAGCTGCAACTTCGCGTACTTCGTTTGTGTTCAACGACCAGACAAAGGCGTCACAGAACCCCACCTTGATCAATAAAGCTTTCATCTTATATTCGCAATATCCAGATTGCAATCTTAGTTTCTTGCTTGTTCTTCGTTTGCTCGCAGGAAACAGACCCTCGTGGTCAGGTTGATCGTGCTCCGGCGTGGTCAATAACCTCTCGGAGTTGGTTTAGCGATTGCTAAGGCGCGACGTCCTCGCACGTTCGTAGTCGGATCGTCAAAGTCGACTTCCACCAAAGCGAAATCCACCATCTCATCGAAAGACGGGACACCTTTGCCTCTATCACTAGGTGCATTAGTTAACCCAAAAGGCATGACTAACCACTCATATAATCCAAACTTAGTTTTAAATGTTGTTTTCCATTCATCTCCCAATTTCATACGAATTTGATGGTAGCCACTACGCAAATCAACTTTGGAGAATATTGTAGAGCCACTCAATTCATCAAGCATATCATCTAGCCTAGGAATAGGATGACGATAACGAATAGTAATATTATTAATGCCTCTACAATCAACACACATACGTGATGTACCATCCTTTTTCGGCACTAGAATAATAGGAACAGCACAAGGACTAAGGGATTCGCGTATATAACCTTTGTCGAGAAGCTCTTGTACTTGACGCATAATCTCCTTCGTCTCCTCTGGATTGGTACGGTATGGTGCACGGTTTGGCAGTGAAGCACCGGGAATTAAGTCAATCTGATGCTCAATCCCTCGAATAGGCGGTAATCCCGGTGGCACGTCTTGTGGAAAAGCGTCAGCGAACTCCTGCAAAATGTTAGTGACAGCAGGAGGCAAAGAGGAAGGCACGTCCTCGAATGAAAATAATGCCTCTTTGCACACAAAAGCATAGAAAATAGATTTGCTAAAATCTACCTCATCAATATCAGATTTGGTGGCAAATAAACATGCACTTTTCAATTTAATTTCAGAAGCAACACTAGATGGTTTATTATTAGGCTTCATTTGTTGCTCAAATTCTTTTGCCACAATCTGATTTTCACTCTTATTCTTCTCCTGTTGTGCTTTATTAGCTCTGTTAATATCATCTTTCAAAATGGAATCAGGAGTCATAGGAAGCAAAGTAATATTTTTATCCTTATGAACAAGAGTATAGTGATTGTTTCTACCATGGTGTACAGAATTTTTATCAAATTGCCATGGTCTACCAAGTAATAAGGAACATGCTTGCATAGGTACCACATCACAATCAACATAATCAGCATATGTAGAGATACTAAAATGCACACGAACAGTACGTGTTACCTTAACCTTGCCGCTGTTGTTGAACCATTGGATGTAGTAAGGATGTGAATGTGGTCTTGTGGTGAGAGAAAGCTTCTCCACCATCTCCATGCTAGCCAAGTTGTTGCAGCTCCCTCCGTCTATTATGACGCGCACAGAACGTTCCTTCACAACTCCCTTGGTATGGAACAAATTGTGCCGCTGATTTTGCTCAGCTTGTGTGACCTGCACACTCAAAACACGTTGAGCAACTAAACATTCATACCTGTCAGCGTCTTCAGGAGCCATGTATTGCGTCTCATGATCAGAATCATCTCCACCATGTTCTTCACGTGTAATAAGAGCCAAAGTCTCCTCATCATAGTCACTAGCGGACTCATATCCACCATCCGCGGTAGCAATCATCACACGCGGAGATTTGCATTCTCTCGCATAATGACCTCCTCCCTTACAACGACGACAAATAATATCACTTGTGTGCCCTGTTGATGCCATGGAAGAAGAAGAACGCTGTGCAGGCCCCGCAGGTGCGCTCTTGGCAGATAATGGTGGTTGTGCCTGTTTTCTTGTATCACGGCTGGAGGTGGCACCGGATGGAGGTGCTGGTGCAGTTGAAGTAGAAGATGCACGTGGTGTCCATGATGAAGGTCGGCCTGCAGAAAAGTTAGTTCGCCCCAATGCTTGTCGATCCTGCACTTCACGTTCAGCTTTACAAGCAAGATGGATTAAACGAGTGATATTAGTATACTCCTTATAGTCTAGAATGGTCTGAATCTCTCTATTTAATCCACCCAGAAAACGTGCAAGCATAGCTTCATTCTCCTCAACAATACCACATCTAATCATGCCAGTTTGTAATTCCTGATAATATTCTTCTACAGAATATTTCCCTTGTCTTAAACGCTGCAATTTTTGAAGCAATTCACGTTGATAATATGGTGGAACCCAACACGTACGCATAGCAGTTTTCAAAGCAGCCCAAGTAGTTGGAATAGGATATAATCTACAATGTTCAGACCACCATACACATGCAAAACTAGTGAAAGCACAAACGGCAGCAGCAACTCGTCTCTCCTCAGGATATTGTAAACATGTAAATCGTTGTTCAGTTTCTAACTCCCAAGTAAGATATATATCAGGAACATATCTACCCTCAAATGGTGGAATATTCAATTTCAGTTTAGGAATATGGACATCATCTCGTACCTGAGGTGGTGGTGCAGGCCTACCATTACGAATATATACCTGAGGTCGACCTGCTGGTGGTGGTACAGGTGGCTGCACGTAGTGTTGATTTTGATCAACCTCATCCTCATAATCTCCCACATAATCATCCTCCTCCGCATCAGCAGCAGGAGCCACAGAAGTATCAACAGCAGCACCAACAGTTTGGCCAAACGCAAGAGGAACACGGCTTGCTCGGCGGAGGTCTGCTTCGCGACGTGGAGGTAGTCGTTGTTGTTGTTGTTGGAGAGGTGCGTTGATGAGGACATCAATACATTTGTTACACCCACAGCCCCTGCTGCTATACATACTGGACCAATTACTAGAGCTCGTGCACGCCAACTAAATTACCAGGTACTTTCGTTTCTTGGTAATGATTCTAATGTTCATGAGAATATGATGCTGCCTAAATTGGATACATTTGTTTTGCTTACAAATGAAGGGCCTAGCTTGGAGAAGGATGAACATTGGAGCAAGAACAAGCATGGAGATGATGGCATGCGCAAGGGGAACAAGAACGGAGTTACAAGTGATGATTTCAGGACTTTGAAGCCACCATAATGGGTGCATGAAGCCTTGGACGAAATATACAAGATGCCACTTCATAAATTTCGTCCCGAGGCTATTTTAGGTGCTGCGTCACCTTATTATTGGGCTAGGCCCATGTAATTTCGAAATACATAAGTATAGGCTATTTTTAGAGTCCGTATGTGTGGGGAAACAAGAGATAGGGTTGATTTCGGACTCCTCCACCAAGGGCCACGAAATTCCCCCCTCTTCCTCCATATATACAGCCCTTAGGGCATCGTTTAGACTTTGGGTTTTGTTTAGATTACAAGTTCGCCATAGCTGCAACTTCGCGTACTTCGTTTGTGTTCAACGACCAGACAAAGGCGTCACAGAACCCCACCTTGATCAATAAAGCTTTCATCTTATATTCGCAATATCCAGATTGCAATCTTAGTTTCTTGCTTGTTCTTCGTTTGCTCGCAGGAAACAGACCCTCGTGGTCAGGTTGATCGTGCTCCGGCGTGGTCAATAACCTCTCGGAGTTGGTTTAGCGATTGCTAAGGCGCGACGTCCTCACACGTTCGTAGTCGGATCGTCAAAGTCGACTTCCACCAAAGCGAAATCCACCATCTCATCGAAAGACGGGACACCTTTGCCTCTATCATATCTCTTGAATATCACGGTTTAATCCTCCCCAAAATCTATCCATAAAATCATCTTCACTTTCTTCTAAAGAGGAATGCAACAAGGTAGTTTGTAAATCATCATAATATTTTGTTACAGTTTCACTACCTTGTTTTAAGTGTTGCAACTTCTTAATCATGTCACGAGTATAATAAGCAGGGACGAAAGTATGTCGCATGGCAAGTTTCAAATCATCCCAAGTAGTAGGTATATAATCAGGGTGTAACCGACAATATTCACTCCACCAAACCAAAGCATAACCAGTGAAAGAACCAACCGCAACCTTAACCTTTTTATGTTCATTGAAATTATGGGAAGCAAATATATTTTTTATGTCGAACTCCCATTCAATATATAAAGCAGGTTTAAAACGGCCATTAAATGGTGGTATAGATACATTAACCTGATCATGTGCATTTGGATGTTTGTGCACCTCTCGTGACGGTTGTGGTATTTGCGAAGGTGGTGGCACGTCTCCCGCGATCGACAAAGCCCATGAATTGACTCTGGATCCTGTCATGATTAGTAGAACAAGAAACAAAACCCAAAAATAATGTTCCTATAACTACTAGGATGTGGTGGTAAAACGCTCACAGTAAAGCAAATATCAATGTCTTACAAGTTCTTACCATGCAGCAGGCGGTGATCGGCAACCAGCGGTGTCAAGTAACTCCGAATATTGAGTAAAGCGATTGCCAGGGGAGCGTACATATACACGGTGTAGAAATATGTGGAGCTGGGTTGGCTATATATGGTAGCAAAAGATTAGCAATAATCAATTCAAAGATGCAATGTTGAATAAACGCTCAACGACGGTACTGTGCAGGTCCTAGGCTAGACCGGACTAGAGACGCGAGCCTAGAACACTAATGAGGTCACGGCGTAGCACAACTAGCATCAATCAAGGATACTAAGTAGCTCTTAACAGCAAGATATAAGTGAAGATCACAACAGCAGTGAAGATAATGAGGTGAAACAACAGCCAAGCAGGATATATCAACAACTTTGTCTCCAACTTTCCTCTGAAAAAGTTTGTGCCGATTTTTTTGTTTTTTTTCTTTTTGTTCTCTCTCTGACCTTTTTTTTACTTTTTTTTTCTCTCTTTTTTTTCTCCGTCTTTCTTTTTCTCCTTCTTTTTTTTCTCTCTCTCGTTCCAAACAAACTAGATAAGATGCAGATAGGATCAAGCGAAGATGTGAATGATCTCAACTATGATTATGACAATGAACGGTGGGTAGCACGTGGTGGAAACTGATGGATGGATGGTGGACAGCGGAAGGGATAACGATGCAGCGGTGGCGTGACAAATGTGAACAAAACTCGAAACTCTAAACGACCTAGACACTAAGACCAGCAACTCGACACGACGATGCAACCGATAATTCAACTATGCAAGCAATGAAAAGAAAATTGCAAAGGCTCAGACTGGCTTGGACCAAGGATGAATAGATCTAACTCTTTTTTTGTGGCTTTTTCTTGGACAATAGGTAAGAAAATAAATCTAATCTAGGAAAACTGGAAATTCTCACCGAGCAACCTGAAAACTGATACCACTTGATAGAGGCCGGGGTGTCCCGATCTTTCGATGAGATGATAACTATCGATTTGGTGGAGACGACTTTGACGATCTGACTACAAACGTGCACGACGTTGCGCCTTAGCAATCGCTAAACCAACTCCGAGAGGTTATTGACCACGCTAGAGCACGATCAACCTGACCACGAAAGTCTATTCCTGCAAGCAATCGAAGAACGAGCAAGAATATGATAAAGCAATCTGAATATTGCGAATATATATGAATTATTGATAATGGTGGGGATCCGGAAGCGGTCTTGGTCTGGTCGTTGGACACAAACGAAGTACACGAAGTTGCAATGGCTAACTTTTAACTAAACAAATCCCCAGGAAAAAGCTACTAGATGGATCTACTTATATAGGAGCAAGGGGTGGCGGCCAAGGAGGTGGGAGGACGTCCCAAGGCAGCCTAAAACTAACCCTAGGTCGTACAAGGCTCATGGGCCCAAGTGGAGGTGATGTAACACCTTTGGACTTGTAGTTTGACTCGGATTCTGCTGCAGCATCAGATTGTTTCGTCCACAACTCAACGCTCCGGACGAATTTGAAGGTGATTCCAATTGGGTTGGAAAGTGCACGAAATCTAGTTTCCAACAAAAAAAGAATCACCCAATTCGGAGTCCGTATGAAAAACTTGTGTGCGTTTTGAGTAAGGTATGTCTGTGCAGTCCGAATCTGAATCCAGAACGTGAGAGACTTGGACTCTATCTTCTCTTGGGCCAAAAGTGACGTGAGAGAACTTTTTGGACAGCAAATAAACATCTCTTTCTTCCTTATCTTCATATGTGGATTGTACAAATGTCCCATACACCTGCAATTAGACAAAACACAAAAGTGTGTGAAGTATTTTTGTTCTGGATAACATAAATAGATTATTGAATAGTTTGCACTAGAAATCACCTGACAAATATGCATATATGCAATATTTTTGGTCATATCCAAGGTAGTCATGTCCTCATCAAAAGCGAAATCCACCATCTCATCGAAAGACGGGACACCTCCGCCTCTATCAAGTGGTATCAGTTTTCAGGTTGCTCGGTGAGAATTTCCAGTTTTCCTAGATTAGATTTATTTTCTTACCTATTGTCCAAGAAAAATCCACAAAAAAGAGTTAGATCTATTCATCCGTTGTTGTCAGGACTACATCACCTCCAGCCGTGATACAAGAAAACAGGCACAACCACCATTATCTTCCAAGAGCGCCTGCGGGTCCTGCACAGCGTTCTTCTTCTTCCATGGCATCAACAGGGCACACAAGTGATATTATTTGTCGTCGTTGTAAGGGAGGAGGTCATTATGCGAGGGAATGCAAATCTCCGCGTGTGATGATTGCTACCGCGGATGGTGGATATGAGTCCGCTAGTGACTATGATGAGGAGACATTGGCTCTTATTACACGTGAAGAACATGGTGGAGATGATTCTGATCATGAGACGCAATACATGGCTCCTGAAGACGCTAACAAGTATGAATGTTTAGTTGCTCAACGTGTTTTGAGTGTGCAGGTCACACAAGCTGAGCAAAATCAGAGGCACAATTTGTTCCATACCAAGGGAGTTGTGAAGGAACGTTCTGTGCGCGTCATAATAGACGGAGGGAGCTGCAACAACTTGGCTAGCATGGAGATGGTGGAGAAGCTTTCTCTCACCACAAGACCACATCCACATCCTTACTACATCCAATGGTTCAACAACAGCGGCAAGGTTAAGGTAACACGTACTGTTCGTGTGCATTTTAGTATCTCTACATATGCTGATTATGTTGATTGTGATGTGGTACCTATGCAAGCATGTTCCTTATTACTTGGTAGACCATGGCAATTTGATAAAAATTCTGTACACCATGGTAGAAACAATCACTATACTCTTGTTCATAAGGATAAAAATATTACTTTGCTTCCTATGACTCCTGATTCCATTTT
>NW_021307081.1:0-1726 GCF_002162155.2 Triticum dicoccoides
CATACCGATGTGTGCGGTCCAATGAGTGTTGAGGCTCGCGGTGGCTATCGTTATGTTCTCACCCTCACTGATGATTTAAGTAGGTATGGGTATATCTACTTAATGAAACACAAGTCTGAAACCTTTGAAAAGTTCAAGGAATTTCAGAGTGAGGTTGAAAATCAACGTGACAGGAAAATCAAGTTTCTGCGATCAGATCGTGGAGGAGAATACTTGAGTCACGAGTTTGGCACACACTTAAGAAAATGTGGAATAGTTTCACAACTCACGCCGCCTGGAACACCTCAGCGTAATGGTGTGTCCGAACGTCGTAATCGCACTCTGTTAGATATGGTGCGATCTATGATGTCTCTTACCGATTTACCGCTTTCTTTTTGGGGCTATGCTTTAGAGACTGCCGCATTCACGTTAAATAGGGCTCCGTCGAAATCCGTTGAGACGACACCATATGAATTATGGTTTGGGAAGAAACCTAAGCTGTCGTTTCTAAAAGTTTGGGGATGCGATGCTTATGTCAAGAAACTTCAACCTGAAAAGCTCGAACCCAAATCGGAAAAATGCGTCTTCATAGGGTACCCAAAAGAAACTATTGGGTACAGCTTCTACCTCAGATCCGAAGGCAAGATCTTTGTTGCCAAGAATGGGTCCTTTCTGGAGAAAGAGTTTCTCTCGAAAGAAGTAAGTGGGAGGAAAGTTGAGCTTGATGAAGTATTGCCTCTTGAACCGGAAAATGGCGCAACTCAAGAAAATGTTCCTGAGGTGCCAGCACCGACTAGAGAGGAAGTTAATGGTAATGATCAAGATACTTCTGATCAAGCTCCTACTGAAATTCGAAGGTCCACAAGGACACGTTCTGCACCAGAGTGGTACGGCAACCCTGTCTTGGAAATCATGTTGTTAGACAACGGTGAACCTTCGAACTATGAAGAAGCGATGGCGGGACCAGATTCCGACAAATGGCTAGAAGCCATGAAATCCGAGATAGGATCCATGTATGAGAACGAAGTATGGACTTTGACTGACTTGCCCGTTGAACGGCGAGCCATAGAAAATAAATGGATCTTTAAGAAGAAGACAGACGCGGATGGTAATGTGACCATCTATAAAGCTCGGCTTGTCGCTAAGGGTTATCGACAAGTTCAAGGGGTTGACTACGATGAGACTTTCTCACCGGTAGCGAAGCTGAAGTCCGTCCGAATCATGTTAGCAATTGCCGCATTCTATGGTTACGAAATATGGCAAATGGACGTCAAAACGGCATTCCTTAATGGTTTCCTTAAGGAAGAATTGTATATGATGCAGCCGGAAGGTTTTGTCGATCCTAAGAATGCTGACAAAGTGTGCAAGCTCCAATGCTCGATTTATGGGCTGGTGCAAGCATCTCGGAGTTGGAACATTCGCTTTGATGAGATGATCAAAGCGTTTGGGTTTACACAGACTTATGGAGAAGCCTGCGTTTACAAGAAAGTGAGTGGGAGCTCTGTAGCATTTCTCATATTATATGTAGATGACATACTCTTGATGGGAAATGATATAGAACTCTTGGACAGCATCAAGGCCTACTTGAATAAAAGTTTTTCAATGAAGGACCTTGGAGAAGCTGCTTATATATTAGGCATCAAAATCTATAGAGATAGATCAAGACGCCTCATAGGTCTTTCACAAAGCACATACCTTGATAAGATATTGAAGAAGTTCAATATGGATCAATCCAAGAAAGGGTTCT
>NW_021307082.1:0-1097 GCF_002162155.2 Triticum dicoccoides
GGTTTTTGTCGATTCTAACCTGTTTCGTGCACTATTACTCACGGTTTTGGGGTCCCAAAGCGATTTCCATGGTAGTTGAACCCCAAGCTGCGCTTACATGTCGGTCATCAACAACCGCTGTTTTGGTCGATTCTGGACCGTTTCAAGGACAATTGTTGAAACCCGGGGTGCGTTTACGTGTCGGTCATCGATACTCACGGTTTTTGTCATGTCTGACCCGTTTCGTGGACTATTACTCACCATTTTGGGGTCCCAAAGCGATTTCCATGGTTGTCGAACCCCAAGGTGTGCTTATGTATCGGTCATCAACACTCATAATTTTGGCTAATTCTGGTCCGTTTCGTGGACTATTACTCACGATTCTGGCCCGTTATGGGGCCCCGGTGCGATTTTCACGATTGACGATCCCCAGGGTGTGTTTGCATGTCCAGCGTCAATACTCATAGTTTTGGCGAATTCTGACCGTTTCATGGACTATTACTCACTGTATTTGGGTCACGGAGTGATTTGCATAGTTGTTGAATCCCAAGGCAGTTTTGGCCGATTCTAGCCCGTTTTGTGGACTATTACTCACCATTTTGGGGTCCCGAAGCGATTTGCACGATTGGTGAAATCCGATGTGCGTTTACGTGTTGGTCATCAACACTCACAATTGTTGCCGATTCTGGTCCGTTTCATGGACTATTACTCACCGTTTTCGTGTCCTAGAGCGATTTCCATGATTGACAATCCACGGGATGCGTTTACACGTTTGTCGTCAACACTCACAGTTTTGCCTATTCTGACACGTTTTGTAGACTATTACTTAAAGTTTTGGGGGCCCAAAGCGATTTGCATAGTTGTTGAACCCCAAGGTGCGCTTACGTGTCGGTCATCAACACTCGCAGTTTTGGCCGATTCTGGCCCGTTTCACGGACTTTTACTCACCGCTTTGGGGTCCCAAAAGTGATTTTCATGGTTGTTGAACCCCAATATGTGCTTATGTGTTGGTCGTCGAGACTCGCAGTTTGGGCCGATTCTAGCCCATTTCTTGGACTGTTACTCAGTTTTGGGGTTCCGAAGTGATTTCCACGATTGACGAACCCCGGGTTGCGTTT
>NW_021307083.1:0-1198 GCF_002162155.2 Triticum dicoccoides
GTTCTAAGCTGTAAAGCATGCCGCACTGAACGAGGGAGTAATCATCAGCACGAGACTGCCAAGCATTCATAATGTCTTGGTTCTCTGGGACGGGAGCGTCACCTAGCGGTCCTTCTAGGACGTATTGTTTCCTGGCAGCTATGAGGATGATCCTCAGGTTCCGGACCCAGTCCGTATAGTTGCTGCCATCATCTTTCAGCTTGGTTTTCTCTAGGAACGCGTTGAAGTTCATGTTGACATTAGCGTTGGCCATTGATCTACAAGACATATTTGCAAAGGTTTTAGACTAAGTTCATGATAATAAAGTTCTAATCAAATTATGAACTCCCACTTAGATTAGACATCCCTCTAGTCATCTAAGTGTTACACGATCCGAGTCGACTAGCCCGTGTCCGATCATCACGTGAGACGGACTAGTCATCGTCGGTGAACATTCTCATGTTGATCGTATCTTCCATACGACTCGTGTTCGACCTTTCGGTCTCGGTGTTCCGAGGCCATGTCTGCACATGCTAGGCTCGTCAAGTTAACCCTAAGTGTTTTCGCTGTGTAAAACTGTCTTACACCCGTTGTATGTGAACATAAGAATCCATCACACCCGATCATCACGTGGTGCTTAGAAGCGACGAACTGTAGCAACGGTGCACAGTTAGGGGAGAACACTTCTTGAAATTTTTGTAAGGGATCATCTTATTTACTACCGTCGTCCTAAGTAAACAAGATGCATAAACATAATAAACATCACATGCAATTATATAGTTGTGACATGATATGGCCAATATCATATAGCTCCATTGATCTTCATCTTCGGGGCTCCATGATCATCTTGTCACCGGCTTGACACCATGATCTCCATCGTCATGATCTCCATCATCGTGTCTTCATGAAGTTGTCACGCCAACGACTACTTCTACTTCTATGACTAACGTTTAGCAATAAAGTAAAGTAGTTTACATGGCGTTATTCAATGACACGCAGGTCATACAAAAAATAAAGACAACTCCTATGGCTCCTGCCGGTTGTCATACTCATCGACATGCAAGTCGTGAATCCTATTACAAAGAACATGATCTCATACATCACAATTCATCATTCATCACAACTTCTGGCCATATCACATCACATGATCAATCGCTGCAAAAACAAGTTAGACGTCCTCTAATTGTTGTTGCATCTTTTACGTGGCTGCAATTGGGTT
>NW_021307084.1:0-1438 GCF_002162155.2 Triticum dicoccoides
GGGGGGGTCGGGGATTCACATGTCGCCCGCGAGGGGGGGTGGGGCAAGCGAGCGAACAGATCAAATCAGTGTAGGACGTTTTTCTTAGGTGCTTGAAACCATACAATTTACCATTTAGAAACACTACGGAAAAACACATCTTCTAGAACATACCGTGCGTCGCCACACGCTTTTGGAATATTTTGTTAAAGTTATATATAAACATAATGCATGTTAAATTTCACATGTATAGAAATTACAGTACCGGGCGATAAAAATGGTAGAACCTGCTTGATGGGTCATTTTCGCCATTTTAAATATCTAATTCTAATAAATGTTGAACATGGAAATTTCTTTTTTTAATAAAACTTAATATTTCATTAAAATGTAAACTTTATAAAATAACATTTTTTGAGAAGAATGTATTTTTGTAGTAAGAAGTGATTTTTTGGGCGAATTTTAAGTGTTTTTAAATTATGATAGTGTTGCGCGCTAGCCACAACTGTACCGAAAAATATCAGATTGTTCCTTCTAGGAAGGTGATCTTCATGCCCTTCTTCCACCCTGGCTTCACGTCGACCGTTGGGATCTCCACCGTGATCGTCTTTCTACACATAGTTGCCATGAACAAGTAGTGTTTAGTGTTTATTTTAGCACCCAAAATCAGTTTCTTATTTTATTAAAGACATGCATCAAAATTGACACTAAATAATCCAGATTGACCGAGCATGCTAAAATTTGAAGTTGGCTTAAAGATTAGTAAAAACCCATCCAAATCAATAAGACACGGCTGAACTATTTGGTTGAAGTAACAAAGATATTGCAGTGATAATAATGCTGCTTTAGAATAGATCTGAACAATGGTGACTGCCGTTGCACTCTACTGAACAAATTAAATAGACCCAACTGGTCAACTACAAATTTCTCAGGATTAATCTTTGGAACACATGTACCTCATACTGAGGTTAAATAATTCAGAATGATTGAGGAAGCTAAAATCTGAAGACGGCTTAAGATTACTGAAAACTGCCCAAATCAATAATACAACTCAGATGGAACCAACAAGGAAATTGTATTTATCAAATTTAATCTGGAGCAACTAAAATAGTCTTCAATATTCAAGAATGTAGTGGATCTTGATTCTTAATCGGGATAACAAATGACCACATGCATACAACAGAGGGAAGGAGAATATACTCACATGTGTACCACACTTGAATTTCCTACAAGTAAGAAAGGGTAGGGAATAGAATTACAATATAAGGATTCAACTGGATGAACTGTAAATGTTGTAAATACATGAATTGCAAAGGCTTCGCGAGCTGCTGCTTGTCGTGGTCGAGTACGACACTAAAATCTTACCTCCTAACAAAAATTGCTTATAACGATACAACATGTGCCATACTATCAATTCATAATCCAAGAGATGAAGCTAGCTGATTAGCTCAACTAATGCACT
>NW_021307085.1:0-3261 GCF_002162155.2 Triticum dicoccoides
GCGGCGGCATCATCGGTGTGGTTATGCCTGTTCGGAGGCACGCACTAGTCTTGCCTATGGATTGGGCAGGTGTCTCCCGGTTTGTTTGATGCGCATTGGTTCGAATTTGTGTTTGCAGTCAGTTCGTGGGAGAACTTTGAGGGTGAATTTGAAGTCGCGGTAGTTGCCATTGAACCCTAGATCTAGTTAGTTGGGTTTTGAAACTGTAGTATGAGGCGAACTTGGTAGTTTGATTAACTATCATGATTGTGTGGCAGCTAACTCCCTGAATAAATGTGATAGTTGCCACAAACGTGTTTTCCCTTGCGGCAACAAATTACTGAAATGACTGTGATAGTTGCCACATATAAGCTTTCGCATGGGGCAATAATTTTTATTGAATGACTGTGATAGTTGCCACACACACGCTCTTCCATGTGGCAACTAAATTTGCTGAATTACTGTTATAGTAGCCACAAACATGCTTTTTCATTGTGGCATCTAATTTTTCTGAATGATTTGTGATAGTTGCCACAATCGGTAATCAATGCAGTTTCAGCAGCCAACTGCACTGGACGGCAACTAATGTGCACTTCAAGTGTGCCTGTTGCCACTTGGATAGTATATTCATGTGGCAAATAGAATGTGAACACACTGTCTGTTGCCATTCTGCAGATAAGACAGTGTGGCAAATTGGCTGCATAATGTGGCAACCAAATTTACATATCAATTGTGTTAGATGTCATACATATGCTTTGCATGTGGCAAGTTTTTGGCTGACCACATCATGTCTGTTGCCATGTCACAGTCAGCACAATGTGGCAAATTCAGTGTATTGTAGGCGCATTTTTTTTTTGCCACAACGACTTTGTGATATCTGATCACACTGTGGCAATTTTCATGTTCTTGATTAGATGTGGTTTCTTCGATTTGTTGTAGTATGTGTTGCATTTCAGCACGGCAATTTCACCCTAGCACATTTCTGCCGCTGAACAAGTGGCATTTGATTGGTGTATTTTTAGGACAGTGTGTGAGCTGCCACATCTTAGTTTTTGTGATGTGGAGGATTCTGTGACTTTCTATCGTACTATCTTGGGCTAACATGGCAACTTCAATATTTTTTGTTTTCAAGTGCATTTACCATATGTACACTTTTTTTGTTACTTGATAATGCAACCAACGTGCTTACTTGCCATGTTTATGTTTTCGACAATCATAGGAGGGGTGCGTGTGTGTTCATGTTATTTTTTCTGCATTCACTAGTTGACATTTTCTGTTAGGTGGCAACTGCTTACCTCTTGCATTTACATTTCCACCATGACAATTTGGTCTGTTCCTATCTCAGCAGAATGGCTCGTGGCGATCATCAAAACGATGATGATGATTTCATGGATCCACCACAGCGTAATCGGACAACTGGACGAAGAAAAGAGGGTGATGAGGTAAATGTTCACACATCCCCCCTCCTCCTGCTTTATGTTACTGGTTGACACCTCGAGCTTGCAGTCGTCTGACACGAACTAAAATTTCATGACATTGCAAAGCATGGCAACAACTGATCACTTTTTGCAAAACATGGCAACAACTGATCACTTTTTGTCTGTTTTTTGCAGAAGAAGAAACGTATTCGCAACAGAGCCTCCCAAGAACGACTGACTGCGTTGACTGACAAATTCACCGACGATCAGAAGGGGGCTGCTGCTGAGATGGGTATGCAGTCTATGATGGATGTCCGGTGCACGAACCTTGTCAACCCTGTATGCGACTGGCTTGGTGAGATCTACGAACCCGCCTCCAGGGAATTCATGATTCCGGGACATGGAAGACTTCCGTTGAACGAGGAATTCGTGTTCTGCACTTTGGGTGTGCCTCGTGGACATATCAAAGTCCCGTACGAGGTCAACAATGAGATCGAGGAAGCGTTGTTCCCCCGTTTGTTTCCTGGGTCGTAATCCATGCCGAACACGTCTGCAGTGGCAGATTCGCTGCAGGCCATGACGACGCATGGAGATGTTTTCAAGATGAAGCTACTCATGTACCTCATCTCAGCTGTTTTTGCGTCGACCACCTCCCTTCGCCCAAGCAACAAATGCTTCCCCATCCTGGTGAATGATCCATCTTTACTACTTTATTTTCCTTCGATCTTTTTGGCTCCGATGTCATGTGTAAAGCTAGTGACTGTCAGTGTTTTTCGATGTTTTTTCCATTTGATTTCTGATGCGGCAACCTTTTTGTCCTGAAATTTTGTGTGGTGCAGGCGGATCTGGAAAATGTAAAGAACATGAATTGGTGTAAGTTTATTGCCGACTTCCTGTACGATGCATTCTCAAGCAAGATGTACCAAAAGGGTTGTCAACTGCATTTAATGGTATTTTTTACCAGTTCTTTCTGTGAACACTGTTTTTTTAACACACTTTTATTCATGCATGGCAACCTGATCATAACAAGACGGCAACCTGATCATATCAAGATGGCAACTGCTATAATGACGACATGGCAACTGGCATAATGACAATATGGCAACTCCCATCATATTAGTATGGCAACTGTCATCATACTATGATGGCAACTGCCATCGTAACAACATGGCAACTGTTATCACACTATGATGGCAATTAGCACATGTAGATGGCATCTTCTTCTTTTTCTTCCCTTCTTTCATGCACCTCAACTTGATTATCATGAGAACATATATTATCCTGTTTTTTTCCACACAGTACCCATGATGGCAACTGATATTTCTTTCTTTTTAAAATTGTTTTGCATCAGCTCATGTACGTCGACTGTCTTGATCTGTCCACCGTGGATTTCACTGGGATAGGAGGCCCGCCGCCTACGCACAAGTTTGCTGTTTCTGCGTGGACTATCAACGCTGTCAAGGTTGTGCTTGCCGCAGACAAGGCTACTGACACCACATATGGAAAACTGCAGGTCAGTTCTGGTTTCTTTGCCCACACGGCATGCCTACAAATTGGCATGAGGCAACCGTCTGTGGGTCATAAGAGATGACTACCTTTGTTATCCATGGCTGTCTGAGTACTGTATCCATGTCTCATTTCACATGGCAACTCTTTTCATTCGTGCTGAAACTTACATTCTCTCTCTTACGTCCTAGCTTTTTTTTGTTCTTTCCAGCTGATGGCCAAGCATGATATAGACTACATCGTGTTTGGGGGGCCTCAACACTTTGGAAAGTGGATGGACGTGCACTCAGCTCCGTCTTGCCCTGCCGAGGTAATCAAAAGATCTACATCTATGGTTTGCCATGGATTAATTTTTGAT
>NW_021307086.1:0-3261 GCF_002162155.2 Triticum dicoccoides
GCGGCGGCATCATCGGTGTGGTTATGCCTGTTCGGAGGCACGCACTAGTCTTGCCTATGGATTGGGCAGGTGTCTCCCGGTTTGTTTGATGCGCATTGGTTCGAATTTGTGTTTGCAGTCAGTTCGTGGGAGAACTTTGAGGGTGAATTTGAAGTCGCGGTAGTTGCCATTGAACCCTAGATCTAGTTAGTTGGGTTTTGAAACTGTAGTATGAGGCGAACTTGGTAGTTTGATTAACTATCATGATTGTGTGGCAGCTAACTCCCTGAATAAATGTGATAGTTGCCACAAACGTGTTTTCCCTTGCGGCAACAAATTACTGAAATGACTGTGATAGTTGCCACATATAAGCTTTCGCATGGGGCAATAATTTTTATTGAATGACTGTGATAGTTGCCACACACACGCTCTTCCATGTGGCAACTAAATTTGCTGAATTACTGTTATAGTAGCCACAAACATGCTTTTTCATTGTGGCATCTAATTTTTCTGAATGATTTGTGATAGTTGCCACAATCGGTAATCAATGCAGTTTCAGCAGCCAACTGCACTGGACGGCAACTAATGTGCACTTCAAGTGTGCCTGTTGCCACTTGGATAGTATATTCATGTGGCAAATAGAATGTGAACACACTGTCTGTTGCCATTCTGCAGATAAGACAGTGTGGCAAATTGGCTGCATAATGTGGCAACCAAATTTACATATCAATTGTGTTAGATGTCATACATATGCTTTGCATGTGGCAAGTTTTTGGCTGACCACATCATGTCTGTTGCCATGTCACAGTCAGCACAATGTGGCAAATTCAGTGTATTGTAGGCGCATTTTTTTTTTGCCACAACGACTTTGTGATATCTGATCACACTGTGGCAATTTTCATGTTCTTGATTAGATGTGGTTTCTTCGATTTGTTGTAGTATGTGTTGCATTTCAGCACGGCAATTTCACCCTAGCACATTTCTGCCGCTGAACAAGTGGCATTTGATTGGTGTATTTTTAGGACAGTGTGTGAGCTGCCACATCTTAGTTTTTGTGATGTGGAGGATTCTGTGACTTTCTATCGTACTATCTTGGGCTAACATGACAACTTCAATATTTTTTGTTTTCAAGTGCATTTACCATATGTACACTTTTTTTGTTACTTGATAATGCAACCAACGTGCTTACTTGCCATGTTTATGTTTTCGACAATCATAGGAGGGGTGCGTGTGTGTTCATGTTATTTTTTCTGCATTCACTAGTTGACATTTTCTGTTAGGTGGCAACTGCTTACCTCTTGCATTTACATTTCCACCATGACAATTTGGTCTGTTCCTATCTCAGCAGAATGGCTCGTGGCGATCATCAAAACGATGATGATGATTTCATGGATCCACCACAGCGTAATCGGGCAACTGGACGAAGAAAAGAGGGTGATGAGGTAAATGTTCACACATCCCCCCTCCTCCTGCTTTATGTTACTGGTTGACACCTCGAGCTTGCAGTCGTCTGACACGAACTAAAATTTCATGACATTGCAAAGCATGGCAACAACTGATCACTTTTTGCAAAACATGGCAACAACTGATCACTTTTTGTCTGTTTTTTGCAGAAGAAGAAACGTATTCGCAACAGAGCCTCCCAAGAACGACTGACTGCGTTGACTGACAAATTCACCGACGATCAGAAGGGGGCTGCTGCTGAGATGGGTATGCAGTCTATGATGGATGTCCGGTGCACGAACCTTGTCAACCCTGTATGCGACTGGCTTGGTGAGATCTACGAACCCGCCTCCAGGGAATTCATGATTCCGGGACATGGAAGACTTCCGTTGAACGAGGAATTCGTGTTCTGCACTTTGGGTGTGCCTCGTGGACATATCAAAGTCCCGTACGAGGTCAACAATGAGATCGAGGAAGCGTTGTTCCCCCGTTTGTTTCCTGGGTCGTAATCCATGCCGAACACGTCTGCAGTGGCAGATTCGCTGCAGGCCATGACGACGCATGGAGATGTTTTCAAGATGAAGCTACTCATGTACCTCATCTCAGCTGTTTTTGCGTCGACCACCTCCCTTCGCCCAAGCAACAAATGCTTCCCCATCCTGGTGAATGATCCATCTTTACTACTTTATTTTCCTTCGATCTTTTTGGCTCCGATGTCATGTGTAAAGCTAGTGACTGTCAGTGTTTTTCGATGTTTTTTCCATTTGATTTCTGATGCGGCAACCTTTTTGTCCTGAAATTTTGTGTGGTGCAGGCGGATCTGGAAAATGTAAAGAACATGAATTGGTGTAAGTTTATTGCCGACTTCCTGTACGATGCATTCTCAAGCAAGATGTACCAAAAGGGTTGTCAACTGCATTTAATGGTATTTTTTACCAGTTCTTTCTGTGAACACTGTTTTTTTAACACACTTTTATTCATGCATGGCAACCTGATCATAACAAGACGGCAACCTGATCATATCAAGATGGCAACTGCTATAATGACGACATGGCAACTGGCATAATGACAATATGGCAACTCCCATCATATTAGTATGGCAACTGTCATCATACTATGATGGCAACTGCCATCGTAACAACATGGCAACTGTTATCACACTATGATGGCAATTAGCACATGTAGATGGCATCTTCTTCTTTTTCTTCCCTTCTTTCATGCACCTCAACTTGATTATCATGAGAACATATATTATCCTGTTTTTTTCCACACAGTACCCATGATGGCAACTGATATTTCTTTCTTTTTAAAATTGTTTTGCATCAGCTCATGTACGTCGACTGTCTTGATCTGTCCACCGTGGATTTCACTGGGATAGGAGGCCCGCCGCCTACGCACAAGTTTGCTGTTTCTGCGTGGACTATCAACGCTGTCAAGGTTGTGCTTGCCGCAGACAAGGCTACTGACACCACATATGGAAAACTGCAGGTCAGTTCTGGTTTCTTTGCCCACACGGCATGCCTACAAATTGGCATGAGGCAACCGTCTGTGGGTCATAAGAGATGACTACCTTTGTTATCCATGGCTGTCTGAGTACTGTATCCATGTCTCATTTCACATGGCAACTCTTTTCATTCGTGCTGAAACTTACATTCTCTCTCTTACGTCCTAGCTTTTTTTTGTTCTTTCCAGCTGATGGCCAAGCATGATATAGACTACATCGTGTTTGGGGGGCCTCAACACTTTGGAAAGTGGATGGACGTGCACTCAGCTCCGTCTTGCCCTGCCGAGGTAATCAAAAGATCTACATCTATGGTTTGCCATGGATTAATTTTTGAT
>NW_021307087.1:0-1087 GCF_002162155.2 Triticum dicoccoides
CTCTCCTCCCCCTCCATCCTCCTGCTCTCTCCTCCTCCTCCCTCCTCCTCCCTCCTCCTCCCACCTCCTCCTCCTCCTTTCTTTAATAGAAAGTTTTTAGTAATAGAATTTAGTAATATTTTTAGTAAAAGAAAATAATAATATAAATTTTTAGGTACAGAAATGTATTATGCTATATGAGATTTTTTTTAGTAATCTAGGTTTTTTAATACAATAGATTTCGTTCGATGTTGGTATCAAATGTAGGTTTTTTAGTAAATGTAGGTTTATGAGGATATATAGATAGAAGGATGGATAGACAGATGTTAGGGCTAGACTAGGGTATTTTTAGTAAATGTATAGGTCTTTTCAATTTTAAGGGTTAGACCAAGGTATTTTTAGTAAATGTTAGGGCTAGAACAAGGATGTTTTTTAGTAAGTGGTTAATAGAACTAGTTTATTTACAGTACCTGGTTAATAGAACTAGTTTATTTATAGTAAGTGGTTAATAGATCTAGTTTATTTATAGTAAGTGGTTAATAGAACTAGTTTACTTATAGTAAGTGCTTAATAGACTAGTGAATAGGTGTTTTGAATATAAAAAGTATTAGTAATAGAAAATTTTAGTAATAAAAAATTTTATTAAGAAAAATTTTAGTAATAAAATTTTTAGTAAGAAATTTAGGTATAGAATTTTTTTATAGTTTTGTTTTTCAATATAGAAATGTATTGGAAAATTTAATTATTTTATGTCATTATCACTTTGTCATCAAAGAATCCTATATGAGATTTCATGATCTAAAAATTTTACTTAGTGGAATATGCAGGCTTTGTAGAGTCATGTCTCGTTGGAGTGATCGTCATCCGAGCTACCTCTACTTCCTCTACACCCGAGTCGGTGAGCTAAAAGTCCACCTCCCCCTTCTCTACTCCTCTATGTTGAATAGAGTAGAACTAGGTTATTTAGTTATGCTTCTTAACCAAATGAAATGTTCAGGTTATAAGATATATTGAAATGTTTTTGTCAATATGAACCATTGAAATGCATCATTGTATGTGTATGGACATCTTTGTATCACAGGGAGAGTCCGAGTGGACTATGTTTTGC
>NW_021307088.1:0-800 GCF_002162155.2 Triticum dicoccoides
GCGTACAGCTCGATGACGCACCCTCGATCTCCGATCCAGCAGAGGCACCGAGGGGGAGTTCCGTCAGCACGACGGCGTGGTGACGATCTTGATGTTCTCCTGTTGCAGGGCTTCGCCTAAGCACCGCTACAATATGACCGAGGTGTAATATCGTGGAGGGGGGCACCGCACACGGCTAAGGAACGATCAATGATCAACTTGTGTGTTCTAGGGTGCCCCCCTACCCCCGTATATAAAGGAGGGAGGGAGGAGGTGGCCGGCCCTAGGGGGGCGCGCCATGAGGAGGGGGAAACCTACTCCAAGTAGGTTTCCCTCTCTTTTCCTTATCTTATTTGGAGGGGAAGGAAAGAGTACTAGTATTAGGAAGTAGTACTAGTAGTAGTAATAGGGAGAGGGGGAAGGAGAAAGGAAAGGGGGGGGGGGGCGGCCCCCCTCCCCAATTCGGATTGGGCTTGGGGGGGCGCGCCCCCCTCCCTTGCTCCTTCTCTCTTCCTCCTACATGGGCCCAATAAGGCCCATATACCTCCCGGGGGGTTCCGGTAACCTCCCGGGGCTCCAAACTTCTCCGGAACCTTTCCGGTGTCCAAATATATCCGTCCAATATATCAATCTTTATGTCTCGACCATTTCGAGACTCCTCGTCATGTCCGTAATCATATCCGGGACTCCGAACAACCTTCGGTACATCAAAATACATAAACTCATAATATAACTGTCATCAAAACCTTAAGCGTGCGGACCCTACGGTTCGAGAACGATGTAGACATGACTGAGACACATCTCTGGTCAATAACCAATAG
>NW_021307089.1:0-1800 GCF_002162155.2 Triticum dicoccoides
ATTGAGATGGCTGTGCAGGACGCCGCCTACTCTATGATGACCATTATGCGAGTCAGATCTGGTATATTTCGGGACTCTGATTTCCGGTATATGCCAGGATCACTTCCGGGAGCACAAGGGTATCTCCAGGCTATCTATGCTGACCCCACTCAGGAGGATTCACGGACTCGCACCACTGCTGAGATGCTCGAGGATAAGGACCGTGAAAATCGGGCCTTAAGGTTAGAGCTCTTCAATACCCGTGCTGACCACTGGGCCACTTTGACTCGGTTCGCACCGGCGGTGCAAGCTGGATGTTCAGATATGCGCGATCTCTATCCTGTGAGATCTGCTCTGCCAGACGTGATGGTTTGGCGTGATGTAGGAGGCATCACCCCACCTCGCGGTCCCCGCAGGCCACCGTCTGTTGGTCCAAGGCCTCATTCTAGCCCCTATGGTCCACAAGCTCCGCGAGATCGTCTGTTTCCGGATGATCATGTTGAGCTTCCAGGCTATGGAGGTGACTTCTACGAGGACTACTACGGATCGGTCTGAGTTAGTGGTAGTATCACTAGTTTGCACTAGCTGTGTCGTCTATCGTCCCGCGTGACTCGTGGGATATGACCTAGTTTGTACTCCTTCCGGAGGTGTAGAAAAATAATGTATAGGAGCTTGGAATGCCTCCGATGAGATGTAATCCTCTTTTCACCGTAATAGTACTTTGTTTGGTCTTGTACTAAACCCTGTATGGTGTGTATGACGACGGAATAAAGAAGCAGTTTCTGTATCTACCATGTCATACGGATGATCATCTTGCATTTCGAGTTATTCCTTACATTTTATCCTATGTCGGAATCTTATCATCCTGACTAAATCGTTGTCTTGTTTACCTAGGATGGTCAACACGCGCGCTAACCCTGCTTCTCAAGAGCAGGCCGAAGGCAGTGAAGGTAGGAATGAAAATCTGCCTCATCCTCCTTCCCTAGCCGAGGTTATGATGGAAGCTGAGAGAAACAAGCGGGAGACCAACCGTTTATTGGAGCGTATTGAACAGAACACAGCACACCATCAGAGGACTAACGTGGTGTCACTCAGTGATTTTATCAAATTGCATCCACCCACGTTCCACCACTCCGTCGAGCCTCTCGACGCTGATGACTAGCTTCGCAGTATCGCTCACAAACTGCGTTCCGCGCTGGTAGCGGAGGCTGACAAGGTCACCTTTGCTGCATATCATCTTGAAGGCCCCGCCAGTCTATGGTGGGAGAATTATGGAGCTATGCGCCCAGCGGGCCATGTCACTACTTGGGCTGAATTCAGCGAGGCTTTCCGTGAACATCACATTCCGGAGGGTCTCATGGACCGTAAACGTGAAGAATTTTGCAGTTTCACTCAAGGCCGACTTTCTGTGGATGCTTACAGCAGGGAGTTTGGTAATCTCGCACGATATGCAACCGAGGAAGTGTCTACCGATGCCAAGAAGCAAGCAAGGTTCCGTAAGGGCCTTAGTCCTGAGCTTCGCCGTGACCTCCGTCTGCATGAGTGCACAACTTTTCAGAAACTTGTCAACAAAGCCATCAGTGCCGAAACTGGTCAGACTGACTATGACGCAACACGCAAGCATGGCCGTGACATGGGTTCCTCATCCGGTGCTGGTCCTCAGAAGCGCCGCGTGTGGGTACCCAACACCGCCCTGCCACCCAGGTTTACACCGAGGCCATCCTTCCAGGCGCCTCGCCCCGTTCAACAGTCTGCTCCAGCCAAGCCCTATGGGGGTCCAACTAACAATGCTCCTCCACGTACCAGTTCCGTGACTTGTTT
>NW_021307090.1:0-839 GCF_002162155.2 Triticum dicoccoides
TTAGAATTAAAATAATTCCAGAAAATGAATTATGGCGTCAGCACCACGTCACAGTGACGTCAGCAGGGTCAACGGGCTGGTCCAGGTCAAACCTGACGTGTGGGGGCCACACGTCAGTGACACAGGAGCTAATCCCGGTCAAACCCAGCGCTGACTGGGGTTTGACCAGGGGTGGGGTCCGCTGTCAGTGGCCTAGTGGGTGATTAGCGGGGTAGTTAGTCCCTAATGACCGGCCACATCAGCTCCTGCCGGAGTTTCGCCGGCGGCGACCATTCCGCACGGCGGGGGAACGCCGGACTTGCGCTAGGGGCATCGGATCGACGAGCCAAGGGCACCAGGAGGTAGCCCGCGCCCGTGCGCATCTAGAGGAACCAACGGGAGGTGTGGGGGTGGCCGGGGTTCGCCAGAGGCGAGCTCGCGGCGGCGGCCGGAGCTCGGGCAACAGCGGAGATGGCGCTATGGTGCATGGGAGGAGGGCTGGTGGCCGCTACGGCCTCCTGGGAGTTCTCTGAGCACAGCGGTGTGCTCGGATTCGAGCTGTGGTGGCTCTAGCCACGCCGGCGATGAGGCGCGGCGGCGGCGAGCTTCGGGCACGGCAGCGCTAGCGCTAGGGAGCGTGCGGAGCGACGAGAAAAAGGGGCGAACGGCAGAGGAGCTCACAGCGGTTCCGCAGGGTTGGTCAGTGGGCTCGGGGATGTCCTGTCGGCGGCGAATCGAACGGCGGCGAGCTTCGGTGGCCGGCGACGGAACGGCGATGGTGGCGGCGTTGCGGGGCTTCCGGGGGGGCCGTGGGTCGGTGGGGAGGAAGGAGGGGGTCGAGGCGGAGCTCGCAAGCACAG
>NW_021307091.1:0-1410 GCF_002162155.2 Triticum dicoccoides
TCCCCCCCCCCCTCTTCCTCCATATATACAACCCTTAGGGCATCGTTTAGACTTTGGGTTTTGTTTAGATTAAAAGTTCGCCATAGCTGCAACTTCGCGTACTTCGTTTGTGTTCAACGACCAGACAAAGGCGTCACAGAACCCCACCTTGATCAATAAAGCTTTCATCTTATATTCGCAATATCCAGATTGCAATTTCAGTTTCTTGCTTGTTCTTCGTTTGCTCGCAGGAAACAGACCCTCGTGGTCAGGTTGATCGTGCTCCGGCGTGGTCAATAACCTCTCGGAGTTGGTTTAGCGATTGCTAAGGCGCGACGTCCTCACATGTTCGTAGTCGGATCGTCAAAGTCGACTTCCACCAAAGCGATATCCATCATCTCATCGAAAGACGGGACACCTTTGCCTCTATCAAGTGGTATCAGATTTCCAGGTTGCTTGGTGAGATTTTACAGTTTTTCGTAGTTTAGATCGAGTCTGTTCTTCATACCTACAGTCCACGAAAAAGCCACAAAAAAAATTAGGGTTAGTTCATCATATCCGAACCAATCTGAGCCTTTGCATAATCTTTTTAGGGTTTTGCTTTGTTGAATTTGCGGTTGCATCGTCGTTTCTAGTTGCTGGTCTTAGAGTCTAGTCTTTTAGAGTTTCGAGTTCTGGTCATAAGTTGTCACGCCGCCGCCGCACCATCATCATCACCCCTGCCATCTACCACCACCGCTTATCCGCCACCGCTTCGAATCCGTATCCATATATCACCACAGCTGTCATATACCACCACCGCTGATGAGGACATGCCTACCTTGGATATGACCAAAAATATTGCATATATGCATATTTGTCAGGTGATTTCTAGTGCGAACTATTCAATAATCTATTTATGTTATCCAGAACAAAAATACTTCACACACTTTTGTGTTTTGTCTAATTGCAGGTGTATGGGACATTTGTACAATCCACATATGAAGATAAGGAAGAAAGAGATGTTTATTTGCTGTCCAAAAAGTTCTCTCACGTCACTTTTGGCCCAAGAGAAGATAGAGTCCAAGTCTCTCACGTTCTGGATTCAGATTCGGACTGCACAGACATACCTGACTCAAAACGCACACAAGTTTTTCATACGGACTCCAAATTGGGTGATTCTTTTTTTGTTGGAAACTAGATTTCGTGCACTTTCCAACCGAATTGGAATCACCTTCAAATTCGTCCGGAGCGTTGAGTTGTGGACGAAACAATCTGATGCTGCAGCAGAATCCGAGTCAAACTACAAGTCCAAAGGTGTTACATCACCTCCACTTGGGCCCATTGGCCTTGTACGACCTAGATTTAGTTTTAGGCTGCCTTGGGACGTCCTCCCACCTCCTTGGCCGCCACCCCTTGCTCCTATATAAGTAGATCCATCTAGTAGCTTTT
>NW_021307092.1:0-1206 GCF_002162155.2 Triticum dicoccoides
GTACCCATGGCCACCGGCCACCCCTAGCCTCGCCGACGCCCCAGGAAGCTCCGCGGGTCCTCCCTCTTCCTCCTCAACGAGCCACGAGGCCCCGGACGTGCCGCATCGCCGCCATCGACGTCGTCTTCTACCTCGGACCCGCCGGCCATCTTCGTCAAATTCGTCGGCTCCGGTGCCTCCCCGAGCTCCCCGAGGCCACCGTCGCAACCCCTGTGAGCTCCACTCCGTTTCCCCTCCTCCATTTTGTTCGTTCCCGTGCCGTAGCACCCCGGCCACATTCCCGAGCGCCGCCGTCCGCCATGGACGCCGGGCATGGCACTGACGTGCTGCTGCGGCCAGTCCGACGAGCCTAGCGTGCTCCTAGCTGCCCCAGGAGTCCGCATAGCCCCTCAGCCAGCCCCCTAGCGCCCCGTAACCTCGCTCCGCCCAAACCCGAGCTCCGGCAGCCGCCGCGGCCCCCACTCCGGCGAGCTTCGGCCACCCCGCGCCTCCCGCATGCCTCCTTTGGATGCGCGCAAGCAAGGGCAACCCTCTGGTGCCCTTGGCTTGGCCCAAAACCCCTCGCAGCGCCACTCCGGCGAGCTCCCGCCGCAGTTTTGGTCGTCGCCGGCCGAACTCCGGCGACTGCCGATGTGGCACGCCTAAACACCCCCCCACAGCCACTGACAGTGGGCCCCGTAGTGGGTCAAAGCCCGGGTCAACGCGGGATTAGCCCCTGTGTCACTGACGTGTGGACCCCACATGTCAGGTTTGACCCGAGCCGGCCCCTGTTGACTTGCTGACGTCATGCCAACGTCATGCTGACGCAGTAATGCTTTCTGGATTTAATTTAATTCTGAAATTCCAGAAAAATGCCTAAAACTTCCAAAAATCATAGAAATTCAACCGTAACTCCAAATTAAATAATTTATATATGAAAAATTATCAGAAAAATCCAAGGAATCCATCTGTACCATTTTCATGCATGTTAGAACAACTTATAGCTGCTGTTTAGCACAAATGAAGTGAATGACATTTAAATAACCCCATATGGAGTTTGAATTTGAATCTTGGATTCAAACCAACTTCATTTAATCTGGTTTTAGGTGCATTAGCCCAAAACACATTCATATTGCCATGTCATAGCATGCATCATATTGTGCATTGCATTGATCGTGTCTTTTCTTTATTTGCCGGTATTTGTCCCCTCTCGATAGACGTGATACC
>NW_021307093.1:0-1784 GCF_002162155.2 Triticum dicoccoides
TGACTCGTTTCGTGGACTATTACTCACCGTTTTGGGGTCCCGAAGAGATTTCCATAGTTGTTGAACCCCAAGGTGCGCTTACATGTATGTCATCAACAATCGCTGTTTGGGCCGATTTTTGGCCCATTTCTTGGACTATTACTTAGTTTCGGGGGTCCTGGAGTGATTTCCACAATTTACGAACCCCGTGGTGCGTTTACGTTTTGGTCATCAACACTCACAATTTTGGCCGATTCTGGTCCGTTTCGTGCACTATTACTCGCCGCTTTGGGGTCCCAGAGCGATTTCCATGGTTGTTGAACTCCAAGGTGCACTTACGTGTCTGTCATCAACATTCATAGTTTTTGCCAATTCTGGCCCGTTTCTTGGACTATTACTCTGTTTTGGCGTCCCGGTGTGATTTCCATGATTGACGAACACCGGGGTGCGTTTATGTGTCGGTTAGCAACACTCGCATTTTGGGCCGCTTCTGGCCCGTTTCGTCGACTATTACTCACTGTTTTGGGGCCCCAAAGCGATTTCCATGGTTGTTGAACCCCATGGTGCGCTTACGTGTCGATCATCAACAATCACAGTTTGGGCCGATTTTGGCCCGTTTCTTGCACTATTAATTAGTTTTGGGCGTCCCGCAGTGATTTCCATGATTGACGAACTCCGTGGGGCGTTTACATGTCAGTCATCAACACACAATTTTGGTCGACTCTGGTCCATTTCGTGCACGATTATTCACCATTTTGGCGTCCCAGAGCGATTTCCATGATTGACAATTCCCGGGGTGTGTTTGCGTGTCTGTCCTCAACACTCACAGTTTGGGCCAATTCTGACGCGATTCGAGGATTATTACTCAACATTTAGGGGTCCCGAAGCAATTTCCATAGTTGTTGAACCCCAAAATGCGTTTACGTGCCGGTCATGAACACTCACAGTTGTGGCCGATTCTGGCCCGTTTCGTGGACTATTACTCACTGTTTGGGGTCCCGGTGTGACTTGCGCAATTAACAAACCCCGGGGTGCGTTTACGTGTCGATCATCAACACTCGCAGTTTCGGCCGATTCGGGCTCGTTTTGTGGCACTCGCAGTTTTGGCCGATTCTGGCCCGTTTCATGGACTATTACTCACAGGTTTGGGGTCCAGGAGTGCTTTCCTTGATTAACAAACCCCGGGGTGCGTTTACGTATCGATCATCAACACTCATGGTTTTTGTCGATTCTGACTCGTTTCGTGGACTATTACTCACCGTTTTGGGGTCCCGAAGAGATTTCCATAGTTGTTGAACCCCAAGGTGCGCTTACATGTATGTCATCAACAATCGCAGTTTGGGCCGATTTTTGGCCCATTTCTTGGACTATTACTTAGTTTCGGGGGTCCCGGAGTGATTTCCACAATTTACGAACCCCGTGGTGCGTTTACGTTTCGGTCATCAACACTCACAATTTTGGCCGATTCTGGTCCGTTTCGTGCACTATTACTCGCCGCTTTGGGGTCCCAGAGCGATTTCCATGGTTGTTGAACTCCAAGGTGCACTTACGTGTCTGTCATCAACATTCATAGTTTTTGCCAATTCTGGCCCGTTTCTTGGACTATTACTCTGTTTTGGCGTCCCGGTGTGATTTCCATGATTGACGAACACCGGGGTGCGTTTATGTGTCGGTTAGCAACACTCGCATTTTGGGCCGCTTCTGGCCCGTTTCGTCGACTATTACTCACCGTTTTGGGGCCCCAAAGCGATTTCCATGGTTGTTGAACCCCATGGTGCGCTTACGTGTCGATCATCAACAATCGC
>NW_021307094.1:0-2244 GCF_002162155.2 Triticum dicoccoides
TAAGCACAAGATGCCGAACAAATGATCTTGAAAAAGAAAGAGAAAACTTGATGTCATCCAGGTTGGGCCAGCCTGTGGCAACATCTCCACATTTCTACCGTCAACCCTATAATTCAAGAAGGATTCATCGCTTGCGCTTCATATTGGATAGTCTAACTAAACATCAAATTTGGGGCAAAACAATGCCTGGAAGGCGGTGTGGATCGTCAATTCGCTCACAATACCTAATAGTCCATACCACATAAGTAGCCAGTTAAAAGTGAACTTTCTAGAAAAGAAGACACTGTGGCATCATTTTCGTTGATGCACTATTGTTTCACTAATGGACATTGTGCACAACAGCAATCTACCAGCCTCCCATGAGATGCGCCGCTGCCAGCATGCCTGGGGGCAAAGCAAATCACACCACCTTTATTGCCCAACCAGTCTTGCTCGCCGCCATGATGCTCACATCCGCTTTTGTGCTTCCACTTCTGCATAACTAGGGGTGCAAGTCCGGTACAGATTGGACGAAGTGGTAGCGGAAATGACCAATCCACCGTCATCGCCTCAACATCAGATCCGACCATGCCGGTCCCCAATCAGCAAGCATGGCCATCACCGAGGTCAGTCACAGATGAGAACCACAACGCCATGCCAACTTCTGCACCGCGACACAAGAGTGGTAGGTAGATAGTTTGAAGTGATGGTCACCGAGACTGGTAAGATTTGCTTTTTTGAAAACGGGTGCTTTATTACTTAACAGATTTAAAGAGTGGTAGGCAAATAGTTTAAAGTGATGGTCCCCACCTCTAATCTTTGTCTCGTCTCCTGAAATTCAACTGAAACCCTAAATTTAAACAAAACTTACCAAGAACTGAATTCCTTAACTTAAACAAAACTTACCGTGTTGCTTACATTTAGCTTTTTTCTGTCCCCCATTTTGAAAAAGAGAAAGACTATGTTACTGAATGTCATCAGCCGGGAAAGTATACATGTAATACTGCTTTATTTTCAAAAGGAGGAGGAAATTATATTACAAAAGGGGTTAACTCCACGACAAATATCTAAGTAAACATAAAAAAATAGATTAATATAACACACAATATAAGAAGTGCATTTTTTAAGCCAAGGAAAAATAATTGCTTCATTTCATTAAGAAGGGGTAGATCTTGTTACAGAATACAAACAGGGCGCATACACCCACACAAACACAAAAACGTCTACTCTCATGGTACGAGGTTCCTCACCTGCATAGCACCGGTGATACACTGTATTCTCGCCCCCTCTTTGATTCAGGGGATGATGACGGAGGGAGGCGAAGAAGTGCATTATAGGAGTACAATGTTGTGCATCACATGAACTGCCCATTCAAGAAGACTCGGAACTCTTCATGAGGTATTGTAGAGATAAACAAAAGAAAAAGAAGCTATTTCCTTATCACTACGTATCTGAGTTCCCGACTGTACGGTTCACATGCATTGCAGGTGTGGCATCTTATCACTTGAACCTCCTTTGCTTGCTGATGCCTCCTACTCCTACGTGTAGCTAGAGAGGCGGGAAACAAATAACATCCTAGTTTTTTCTTCAACAACTTAATTATTATTTCAAATTGGTCAATCAGAAAGACCAAAACCAATCCATAATTCAAATGCATAGGTGTACGAGACAGTGGTTCGGCAGTACTTGCATATGGTGTGACAAGTGGAAAATGAAGTAGGAAGAAATGGGGCTCCTCCCTTTTAAAGATGGATCGAGGGTGCATTGAAGCAATTTGCATGTGCCTACAGTATTAGCCATGTAGGGTGATCTTCATATCAAGATACATGGTAACTCTCTTGCAGTCTTGCTGGTGCTATTTTGATCACCTGGCAGTAGGTGTACCAGTGTGACATGGATGATATGAGAAAATGATAGTTGGAAAACATTGTACATCAATTATTGCAGTATAAAAAGACAAACACTAATCATCTATATGTGTTGAGTTGAGGTGGATAGACGGATTAACTTTGGGAAAGAAAGGCCAGATAACTCATCATGCATGGCTAAATCATCCATATAAATGCAACCACCAAAGGAGTGTGTTCTATCTAGACTTCAAGAGTAGCAGACAACGCATGGACTCTCAACAGCTTCCTATCCTACACCAATCGTTGCATAATCATTGCATTGAAAACGGGCGATTGCTTGACAATATGAGCCATCGGGAATTGAGTGATTAGCTTTGAGTGAACATATTGTGCTCCTTATCATTTTGTCAAGGCG
>NW_021307095.1:0-1098 GCF_002162155.2 Triticum dicoccoides
AGTCCGTCTTTAGCCAGTGGTGGATTTATATTCAAAGAAAAATCCAGTGAAAATAAAAAGAAGAGGACGACAGTTTCTGCTTAGCGTTGAGGAACCGACGAAATTTGAAGACGCAAATACGGAGGAGTGTTGGCGTCGTGCTATGCATGAGGAGTTGGGATCAATCCGGGACAACAATACATGGGAGCTCGTGGATCCACCCAACGACCATAAAATCATAGGGCTCAAGTGGGTGTACAAAGTCAAGAAAGATGCCGAAGGAAACTTGGTGAAGCATAAGGCAAGGCTCGTAGCCAAAGGATACGTGCAAGAGCAAGGTGTAGACTTCGAGGAAGTGTTCGCTTCTGTCACAAGGATGGAATCGGTGAGGCTAGTTATGCCGAAAAAGGGTTTCCCCCCGCTTTGTATACAAAGCAACCAACCGATACATCTCACGATAGGTGCTGGGGCGGAAGCAGCACAGTCACGCCCAAAAGAAAAGAAGAGAAAATACAAGAGAAACAAATGCCAACAACGACAGATCGACAAAACGAAGAAGCCTCATGGCCGCTGCACCCACCGAAGAACGCCCACCAAGCTCCGAGCCTCCGAAGCACCGGTACCAATCAGCACCACCAAGGAGGGACGCGACGATGTCGACGATGTCGAGAGGAAGGGTAGCCCCGACGCCCTCCAGGAAGGTCAGGCGGTACCCACAAGCGCCACCGCATCGGTGTCGGCCAAGCCAACAGGGATTTCTCCCGATCCCAACCTCCACCTTAGGCACTCCAGAGCTCGCCACCACACAGACCCTTACCCAGCGCCAACCCGGTCACGAAGCTTCCCACGCCGTCTCACCACGGCACCGTGAATCATGGTCCGCACAAGGAAGAAGAGGAGCCGGGACTAGGGCAGCAGCACCGTCGGCATGCGGGAGGGCCCCACCTCCACCGTCGAAGCCGGTAGCTAACCGGACGCAATAGCAGGAACATACCAGGCCCGTGGACGCACAGGCCCGGCCGGGATCTCCGAGGCCCGTAAAGTTCCCGCCTTCGCGCTGCAGCCGGCACGCCGTCGACGCCGCCGCCCCTGTCCAAGCCACTCCCTTGCCTCCTCGCA
>NW_021307096.1:0-1548 GCF_002162155.2 Triticum dicoccoides
GGGACTCCAAACTACCTTCTGTTCATCAAAACACATAAACTCATAATACCGATCGTCGCCGAACGTTAAGCGTGCGGACCCTACTGGTTCAAGAACTATGTAGACATGACCGAGACACATCACCGGTCAATAACAAATAGCGGAACCTGGATGTTCATATTGGCTCCCACATATTCTACGAAGGTCTTTATCGGTCAAACCGCATAACGATATACGTTGTTCCCTTTGTCATCGGTATGTTACTTGCCCGAGATTCGATCGTCGATATCTCAATACCTAGTTCAATCTTTTTACTGGCAAGTCTCTTTACTCGTTCCGTAATGCTACATCCCGTAACTAACTCATTAGCTGCATTGCTTGCAAGGCTTATATTGATGTGCATTACCGAGAGGGCCCAGAGATACCTCTCCGACAATCGGAGTGTCAAATCCTAATCTCGATCTATGCCAACTCAACAAACACCATCGGAGACACCTGTAGAGCACCTTTATAATCACCCAGTTACGTTGTGACGTTTGGTAGCACACAAAGTGTTTCTCCGGTATTCGGGAGTTGCATGATCTCATAGTCATAGGAACATGTATAAGTTATGGAGAAAGCAACAAGAACAAACTAAACGATCATCGTGCTAAGCTAACGGATGGGTCAAGTCAATCACATCATTCTCTAATGTTGTGATCCCGTTAATCAAATGACAACTCATGTCTATGGTTAGGAAACATAACCATCATTGATTCAATGAGCTAGTCAAGAAGAGGCAAACTAGTGACACTCTGTTTGTCTATGTATTCACACATGTACTAAGTTTCCGGTTAATACAATTCTAGCATGAATAATAAACGTTTATCATGATATAAGGAAATATAAATAACAACTTTATTATTGCCTCTAGGGAATATTTCCTTCAGTCTCCCACTTGCACTAGAGTCAATAATCTAGATTACATTGTAATGATTCTAAAACCCATGGAGTCTTGGTGTTGATCATGTTTTGCTCGTGAGAGCGGCTTAGTCAACGAATCTGCAACATTCAGATCCGTATGTATCTTGCAAATCTCTGTGTTTTCCTCCTTGACTTGATCGCGGATGGAATTGAAGCGTCTCTTGATGTGCTTGGTTCTCTTGTGAAATCTGGATTCCTTTGCCAAGGCAATTGCACCAGTATTGTCACAAAAGATATTCATTGGACCCGATGCACTAGGTATGACACCAAGATCGGATATGAACTCCTTCATCCAGACTCCTTCATTTGCTGCTTTCGAAGCAGCTATGTACTCCGCTTCACACGTAGATCCTGCCATGTAGCGACCCACCTCAAACGGTCAAGTCTCTGTGTTTCAGTGTCATCCCTGGATTGGTAATGCTGACACACACAGTACTCGAGGATTTATAACAGAGTAGCAATCACACACTTATTACATCAAAATGTCTCCAAAGAGAACTTATTACAATAAATATGGCTTAAGGCCATCTAATACGATAACAGCAGAAGGCTTGGAAGATAAGGTGAGTCCATCAACTCCAACGGCATAGCTGAGCTGCACGACAA
>NW_021307097.1:0-2126 GCF_002162155.2 Triticum dicoccoides
AACCTTTAGTATCGGTTCGTGCCATGAACCGGTACTAAAGGGGTCTGACCTATAGTACCTGTTTGTGACACAATGTGCTTCACAAACCGGCACTAACCGGCACTATAGGGCAATTTTCAAACTCTACCCCCCCTGTGTCGCCATTTTAGTTCTGAAAAATCAAAAGAAAATGATAAAAACTTCAAAAAATAAAATCCTTCGAGAGGTAGTTATATTACTACATCTACTAGTTAGGAAAATTTGAAAACTACAATTTGGACATGTTTTGCAAAAAGTGTAGGAAAAATGTAAAACGGTTATAACTTTTGCTTACGATGTCGGAAAAAAACGTATAATATATCAAAAAATTCAGCACGAAAATCCGCATCCGATGGAGACTGCCTACAGCCTGTTTGGAATTTTTTAGAATCCTCAAATTCCAAAAGAAAAAAAGATATGGTCAAATTTTAGTTTTTTTTAAAAAAATTTGGTTAAATCTGGTCAAACTACTTATTCAAGAAGTATTAATGTTACTACATAATTATTCAAGAATATTAGTGTTACTAAATAATTATTTCTTTGAATTTTGGTCAAATCTGGTCAAACTATGGTCAACCTGTGGTCAAACTATGGTCAAACTTATTCAAGAAATATTAGCGTTACTAAATAATTACTGTTTTTTAGAATAATAGTTTCAAACTCAAACGGTGAAATGTGTGACTTCATGCTCAAGCTAAACTCCTGAGGGTTAATAGGATTGACATCTTACTATTGTCAGGAAAACAACAAGTGCAGACTCGGAAAAGAAGTAGAATAGAACTCGAAAGTTAAGTGTGCTCGGGCTAGAGTAGTGAGAGGGATGGGTCACCGGTTGGGAAGTTAGATGATTTGGAATGAGTGATCCACACTTGAGCAGTTAAGAGAGGTGATTAGAGACTAAATCATCAAATAATTCAAAAAAAATTAAAAATCCAAAAAAAATCCAACAAAAACTCCAAAAAATTAAAAAAAATTCAAAAAAATATCTTTAGTACCGATTGGTAACACCAACCGGTACTAAAGGTCCCCCATACCAGGGCGCGAGCTCACGCCACGTGGTGGCACTTTAGCGCCGGTTCGTGCCGAACCGGTACTAAAGGGGGGGGGGGGGCTTTAGTGCCCACCCTTTAATGCCGGTTATGGAACCGGCACTAAAGGCCCTTACGAACCAGCGCTAAAACTCCGTTTTCTACTAGTGGCTACTATCTATTGGCACCATGTCTGACATTTGCTGTCTTTTTGCACATCAGGTTTCTGTGTTTTGTGTTTTTGTGCTATATAACAGAGAGTATGCAGTTATGTGTTTGTAGTTCTTAGGGGCTGAGGGGGGCTGCAATGGGGGCTTGTGAGCTGGATGCACAATTTTCAGCAGTGACAAGCTTAGATTGGGGATGTGAAGAGGTGCATATGCATGATACATTCCAAATCACGGGCAGATACCTTGATTTGTTGCAAGTGTGAGTAATCTCATTTGAATATATTGGGATCCATTCCATATATTTGTACTCACTTTATTGTTCGGCATAATTGAATTGTCTGTGTCCAAAATGCATAAGATTTTATTTTGTACGCTCACACTAGATGCCACCACACAATTACCACTTATAATAACCGGTTCTTTTAGAATTATAAATGGAAGTACGTACTGATTTTAGCTTCTAGGCAAATGTTTGTAGATCCCCCTTCAATCTGAATCACATGAAGTGGAGAGTTCACCAGAGTCCGTGGAAGAAATCTACATGCCATCATGAGGAAAGAGGGAACAACCCGATATGCGACACCGAAGAGTGTAAATTGCAGTTCTATTTTCTTCTTCAAACATGTCTTTTTTTGGGACCAATTTATGTTGTATACTGAAATCATGTTGTTCTAAGAAGTATCAACCTAGAATTAGTTTGTCCAATGACTCGATATGTTTAACAATGGGAGTTTGGACGATTAGTTAGTAGATGTAAGCCCAGTGACTCAATATGATTAAAATGGGGGTTGGAAGATTAATTAGTAGATTTAGTGTTCATCGTTTACAACCTATAGAGACTGACTGAATGAAACAATATATTATTATTTTATGCGGCAATGTGACCACCATGTTGTTCAATTTATCTAAA
>NW_021307098.1:0-1059 GCF_002162155.2 Triticum dicoccoides
ATTCCTGATGGATCCTTCGTGTTTCCAAAGTCTGATCTTCACCTGATGACCATGTCAATGCTATCTCGAAGCATGTCTATGGTACTCCGATTTTCAACAAGACCATTTGAAGCCCAATGCTAAATGTTTCTTGCTCAATTACCCAAACACCGTTGTATGGGCAATGTCATGAAAATTCTCTCCCCTACCTAAAGAGTTTTCTACATTATATCCTGACATGGATATCATGCTCTGCTTGTCCTTGGGAAGGATATATCCCTAAAATATGTGTTTAAACACATTTTCCTTTCCATTGTTCTGTTTAATATGATAATCATATTTTACTTTCCATTGGTTGATTGAACCTTCCTTGTGATCTATATGATCTAAGCAGCAATATTCTACTGCTTATGTAAACTCCTCGGTGTGCAATTCTGTCAGTAAGACCCTGTTACTATTGTTGATGACATTCCGGTAGCCACCGATGGACGAGAACCTTGCCTATTGGTCTGCCTCGTTCAACGAGCAGGAAAGTGGTTCTCTTCGTCCCTCGCCCTTGGTACCAACGTTGATGCTGGCATAACTGACTTGGTACTCTCTGACATGCCTTGCTATCATGACCGTGAAAGATGTCACTGCTCCTATTAAAAAAAAACCACATGGTGGGCCCATAACCCACAGTTCCACAGGATCGAAACCTGACTCTCCTGTACACCCCCTGTTTCCAAAGTTATTCCTCCCGCGTGGACTCGTATGTAATTCATGAGCCACCTTCCGATGAGATCGTCAATTCTGGCATCAGACACAATAATTATTCCGTGGTTTTAAAACCACTTTCACCTTCTGACTAGGCATTGAACGATTGCCTGGCTGCCTGAAACTTCTTATTGTACCTTCCAACTTTACTCTCGATGTGTTTATTTGTTCAACTCGAGAGGTACTCATATGCTCATTCATGGGTTAATCCCAGATCATTACCCTTATAACATACTATCGTTGCCAATATGCCTCGTTACCTATTCGTAAATACGATGAAGATCCCGAAGAAAGGATGCCGACTTCATCATGATGACCTAAAGC
>NW_021307099.1:0-1258 GCF_002162155.2 Triticum dicoccoides
TAACCCCCGTGCCGAACATTTCACATCATAAAGTTGTGGAGCCTCGCTCCCATTTTCATCACATACCACAAGCACGGGGTACCAACGGTGTGTCCGGTGCCCTGTGAAAACAGTCATGGCCGCCCTACCTGGCACGACCCCGTCCCAAGAGAGAGCACCAACTCTCCCCCGTCACTAGTAATGCGGGCTCCAAGCTAGTATCGGTCTAGGTACTCAATAATGCCCTTTCCCATATAAGGGTAGAGTGGTCGCGCATGTAAGGTTGGAATAACGGTCGCAACTCCGACCAATCCGTTTTGAAAACAACACACACCTTCCTTGGCACACCACTTCGTCATCAAGTGGTCACCCATCTCATCATCTCCCTCGGGCATAGGTGGCACCCGACGGGGTTTTCGAAAAGACTTTTGAAATCACATTGCCTCCTTCACCATGCACAAACCCACCCTATTTGCGTAGCATCTACATTTGCATCCTATCTACTCCCACCGGCATAACCCTCATAAGAAGGTAGGGCCAGGCACACTGCAAGTATCAACGAGGAAGTAATCGTGGTAACCAACCCACGTGGTTCACCATCTCATCATGATTCCGATGCATCGATAATAAAGAGCTAAAAATGACATGCATATAAAAGGGGTATCATAGTCATGGTCAAAGGGCTGCTTGCCTTGGTTGGCTTGATCTTCAAAGTCTTCAGGCCCTGCTCCTCCTTCTTCCTCAGCTACCTCGTCAAATACGGGATCTAACGTCGCAAGAAAACAACGGGAAAATAAGGCAATAATAAAAACAGAAAAGTCAAAGCGCTCACAAAAATGTCAACTTATTTTTGTAAAATACTAGGAGGAAGGCTAGGAAGGGGACAACTTTTGGTTTTGGTTTTGGAGCAGCAAAATAGGAGTTATGGATTTTCAAAGGCCTATTTAAATGCTAAAAACCACATTTAAATATTTACAGAGAAGAAAAGGTGGTTGGATTTGAGTGAAAGTTGCACCATTAAATAGGTTGCAATATTCTAGGAATTTAGAAATTGGAATCAATGCATTTGGATTAATATTCTGTCCTGTGGAATTTTTGGAAATAATACAGAAAAGGAAAAAGAAAAACGGCGCTGTGCCACTGGGCCAGAGAGGCCACAGCAGCAGCAGGCCCAGGGGGGAAACCCAGCCCACGCGGCCGCCACGTCGAAGGCGTAAAGGCTGAATACGCCTTCGGCCGACGGCGGATCGGTGCGCGCGCGCGCACGTTTTAAACCTGA
>NW_021307100.1:0-783 GCF_002162155.2 Triticum dicoccoides
ATTTTACACTAGAGTTGAACTAGCTCTATAGCCTAGTACAAATAATTTTACACTAGAGTTGAACTAGCACTATAAGCTAGTTTAAATAATTTTACACTAGAGTTGACTAGCTCTATAAGCAAGTTGAAATAATTTTACACTAGAGTTACACTAGCTCTATAGCCTAGTACAAATAATTTTACACTAGAGTTGAACTAGCACTATAGCCTAGTATAAATAATTTTACACTAGACTTGAACTAGCTCTATAGCCTAGTACAAATAGTTTTACACTACAATTGAACTAGCTCTATAAGCTAGTTGAAATAATTTTACACTAGAGTTGAGCCAGCTCTATAAGCTAGTTCAAATAATTTTACACTACAGTTGAACTACCTTTATAGCCTAGTACAAATAATTTTACACTAGAGTTGAACTAGCTCTATAAGCTAGTTAAAATAATTTTACACTAGAGTTGAACTAGCTCTATAAGCAAGTTGAAATAATTTTACACTAGAGTTGCACTAGCTCTATAGCCTAGTACAAATAATTTTACACTAGAGTTGAACTAGCTCTATAAGCTAGTTGAAATAATTTTACACTAGAGTTGACCTAGCTCTATAGCCTAATAAAATGATTTTACACTAGAGTTGAACTAGTTCTATTGCCTATTACAAATGATTTTACACTAGAGTTGAACTAGCTCTATAAGCTAGTTCAAATAATTTTACACTAGAGTTGATCTAGCTCTATAGCCTAATACAAATGATTTTACACTAGAGTTGAACTAGTTCTATAGCCTATT
>NW_021307101.1:0-636 GCF_002162155.2 Triticum dicoccoides
TATCCTTGGTTCTTATCAAGTTTTAATATTTGAAATTTGCTATATTTGAAGAGATGTGTGCTAACTATCCTTGGTTCTTATCAAGTTTTAATATTTGAAATTTTCAATATTTGAGGAGATGTGTGCTAACTATCCTTGGTGCTTATCAAGTTTTAATATTTGAAATTTGCAATATTTGAAGAGATGTGTGCTAACTATCCTTGGTTCTTATCAAGTTTTAATATTTGAAATTTTCTATATTTGAAGAGATGTGTGCTAACTATCCTTGGTTCTTATCAAGTTTTAATATTTTAAATTTGCAATATTTGAAGAGATGTGTGCTAACTATCCTTGGTTCTTATCAAGTTTTAATATTTGAAATTTGCAATATTTGAAGAGATGTGTGCTAACTATCCTTGGTTCTTATCAAGTTTTAATATTCGAAATTTGCTATATTTGAAGAGACGTGTGCTAACTATCCTTGGTTCTTATCAAGTTTTAATATTTGAAATTTGCAATATTTGAAGAGATGTGTGCTAACTATCCTTGGTTCTTATCAAGTTTTAATATTTGAAATTTGCAATATTTGAAGAGATGTGTGCTAACTATCCTTGGTTCTTATCAAGTTTTAATATTTGAAATTTGCAATATTTGAAG
>NW_021307101.1:1087-1803 GCF_002162155.2 Triticum dicoccoides
GGTTCTTATCAAGTTTGAATATTTGAAATTTGCTATATTTGAAGAGATGTGTTCTAACTATCCTTGGTTCTTATCCAGTTTTTGTATTTGAAATTTGCTATATTTTAAGAGATGTGTGCTAACTATCCTTGGTTCTTATCAAGTTTTAATATTTGAAATTTGCAATATTTGAGGACATGTGTGCTAACTATCCTTGGTTCTTATCAAGTTTTAATATTTGAAATTTGCAATATTTGAAGAGATGTGTGCTAACTATCTTTGGTTCTTATCAAGTTTTAATATTTGAAATTTGCAATATTTGAAGAGATGTGTGCTAACTATCCTTGGTTCTTATCAAGTTTTAATATTTGAAATTTGCAATATTTGAGGAGAAGTGTGCTAACTATCCTTGGTTCTTATCAAGTTTTAATATTTGAAATTTGCTATATTTGAAGAGATGTGTGCTAACTATCCTTTGTTCTTATCAAGTTTTAATATTTGAAATTTTCAATATTTGAGGAGATGTGTGCTAACTATCCTTGGTGCTTATCAAGTTTTAATATTTGAAATATGCAATATTTGAGGAGATGTGTGCTAACTATCCTTTGTTCTTATCAAGTTTTAATATTTGAAATTTGCAATATTTGAAGAGATGTGTGCTAACTATCCTTGGTTCTTATCAAGTTTTAATATTTGAAATTTTCTATATTTGAAGAGATGTGTGCTAACTATCCTTG
>NW_021307101.1:1813-2451 GCF_002162155.2 Triticum dicoccoides
TTTGATATATTTGAAGAGATGTGTGCTAACTATCCTTGGTTCTTATCAAGTTTTAATATTTGAAATTTTCTATATTTGAAGAGATGTGTGCTAACTATCCTTGGTTCTTATCAAGTTTTAATATTTGAAATTTGCAATATTTGAGGAGATGTGTGCTAACTATCCTTGGTTCTTATCAAGTTTTAATATTTGAAATTTGCAATATTTGACGAGATGTGTGCTAACTATCCTTGGTTCTTATCAAGTTTTAATATTTGAAATTTGCTATTTTTGAAGAGATGTGTGCTAACTATCCTTGGTTCTTATCAAGTTTTAATATTTGAAATTTTCAATATTTGAGGAGATGTGTGCTAACTATCCTTGGTGCTTATCAAGTTTCAATATTTGAAATTTGATATATTTGAAGAGATGTGTGCTAACTATCCTTGGTACTTATCAAGTTTTAATATTTGAAATTTACAATATTTGAAGAGATGTGTGCTAACTATCCTTTGTTCTCATCAAATTTTAATATTTGAAATTTGCAATATTTGAAGAGATGTGTGCTAACTATCCTTGGTTCTTATCAAGTTTTAATATTTGAAATTTGCTATATTTGAAGAGATGTGTGCTAACTATCCTTGGTTCTTATCAAGTTT
>NW_021307101.1:2651-3328 GCF_002162155.2 Triticum dicoccoides
TATTATCAAGTTTTAATATTTGAAATTTGCAATATTTGAAGAGATGTGTGCTAACTATCCTTGGTTCTTATCAAGTTTTAATATTTGAAATTTGCTATATTTGAAGAGATGTGTGCTAACTATCCTTGGTTCTTATCAAGTTTTTATATTTGAAATTTGCCATATTTGAAGATATGTGTGTTAACTATCCTTGGTTATTATCAATTTTTAATATTTGAAATTTGCAATATTTGAAGAGATGTGCGCTAACTATCCTTTGTTCTTATCAAGTTTTAATATTTGAAATTTTCTATATTTGAATAAATGTGTGCTAACTATCCTTGGTTATTATCAAGTTTTAATATTTGAAATTTGCTATATTTGAAGAGATGTGTGCTAACTATCCTTGGTTCTTATCAAGTTTGAATATTTGAAATTTGCTATATTTGAAGAGATGTGTGCTAACTATCCTTGGTTCTTATCAAGTTTTTATATTTGAAATTTGCTATATTTGAAGAGATGTGTGCTAACTATCCTTGGTTCTTATCAAGTTTTAACATTTGAAATTTTCTATATTTGAAGAGATGTGTGCTAACTATCCTTGGTTCTTATCAAGTTTTAATATTTGAAATTTCCTATATTTGAAGAGATGTGTGCTAACTATCCTTGGTTCTTATCAAGTTTTAATATTTTAAATT
>NW_021307101.1:5121-5689 GCF_002162155.2 Triticum dicoccoides
TTGAGGAGATGTGTGCTAACTATCCTTGGTGCTTATCAAGTTTTAATATTTGAAATTTGATATATTTGAAGAGATGTGTGCTAACTATCCTTGGTTCTTATCAAGTTTTAATATTTGAAATTTTCTATATTTGAAGAGATGTGTGCTAACTATCCTTGGTTCTTATCAAGTTTTAATATTTGAAATTTGCACTATTTGAGGAGATGTGTGCTAACTATCCTTGGTTCTTATCAAGTTTTAATATTTGAAATTTGCAATATTTGACGAGATGTGAGCTAACTATCCTTGGTTCTTATCAAGTTTTAATATTAGAAATTTGCTATATTTGAAGAGATGTGTGCTAACTATCCTTGGTTCTTATCAAGTTTTAATATTTTAAATTTTCAATATTTGAGGAGATGTGTGCTAACTATCCTTGGTGCTTATCAAGTTTTAATATTTGAAATTTGATATATTTGAAGAGATGTGTGCTAACTATCCTTGGTACTTATCAAGTTTTAATATTTGAAATTTACAATATTTGAAGAGATGTGTGCTAACTATCCTTTGTTCTTATCAAATTTTAATA
>NW_021307101.1:7018-7907 GCF_002162155.2 Triticum dicoccoides
TTTTAATATTTGAAATTTGCAATATTTGAAGAGATGTGTGCTAACTATCCTTGGTTCTTATCAAGTTTTAATATTTGAAATTTGCTATATTTGAAGAGATGTGTGCTAACTATCCTTGGTTCTTATCAAGTTTTAATATTTGAAATTTGCAATATTTGAAAAGATGTGTGCTAACTATCCTTGGTTCTTATCAAGTTTTAATATTTGAAATTTCCAATATTTGAGGAGATGTGTGCTAACTATCCTTGGTTCTTATCAAGTTTTAATATTTGAAATTTGCAATATTTGAGGAGATGTGTGCTAACTATCCTTGGTTCTTATCAAGTTTTAATATTTGAAATTTGCAATATATTGACGAGATGTGTGCTAACTATCCTTGGTTCTTATCAAGTTTTAATATTTGAAATTTGCTATATTTGAAGAGATGTGTGCTAACTATACTTTGTTCTTATCAAGTTTTAATATTTGAAATTTTCAATATTTGAGGAGATGTATGCTAACTATCCTTGGTGCTTATCAAGTTTTAATATTTGAAATTTGATATATTTGAAGAGATGTGTGCTAACTATCCTTGGTACTTATCAAGTTTTAATATTTGAAATTTACAATATTTGAAGAGATGTGCGCTAACTATCCTTGGTTCTTATCAAGTTTTAATATTTGAAATTTGCAATATTTGAAGAGATGTGTGCTAACTATCCTTGGTTCTTATCAAGTTTTAATATTTGAAATTTTCTATATTTGAAGAGATGTGTGCTAACTATCCTTGGTTCTTATCAAGTTTTAATATTTGAAATTTGCTATATTTGAAGAGATGTGTGCTAACTATCCTTGGTTCTTATCAAGTTTTAATATTTGAAATTTTCAATATTTGAGGAGATGTGTGCTA
>NW_021307101.1:14575-14881 GCF_002162155.2 Triticum dicoccoides
TGTGCTAACTATCCTTGGTTCTTATCAAGTTTTAATATTTGAAATTTGCAATATTTGAAGAGATGTGTGCTAACTATCCTTGGTTCTTATCAAGTTTTAATATTTGAAATTTGCAATATTTGAGGAGATGTGTGCTAACTATCCTTGGTTCTTATCAAGTTTTAATATGTGAAATTTGCTATGTTTGAAGAGATGTGTGCTAACTATCCTTGGTTGTTATCAAGTTTTAATATTTGAAATTTTCAATATTTGAGGAGATGTGTGCTAACTATCCTTGGTGCTTATCAAGTTTTAATATATGAAATT
>NW_021307101.1:16345-16994 GCF_002162155.2 Triticum dicoccoides
GAGATGTGTGCTAACTATCCTTGGTTCTTATCAAGTTTTAATATTTGAAATTTGCTATATTTGAAGAGATGTGTGCTAACTATCCTTGGTTCTTATCAAGTTTTAATATTTGAAATTTTCAATATTTGAGGAGATGTGTGCTAACTATCCTTCGTGCTTATAAAGTTTTAATATTTGAAATTTGCTATATTTGAAGAGATGTGTGCTAACTATCCTTGGTACTTATCAAGTTTTAATATTTGAAATTTACAATATTTGAAGAGATGTGTGCTAACTATCCTTGGTTCTTATCAAGTTTTAATATTTGAAATTTGCAATATTTGAAGAGATGTGTGCTAACTATCCTTGGTTCTTATCAAGTTTTAATATTCGAAATTTGCTATATTTGAAGAGATGTGTGCTAACTATCCTTTGTTCTTATCAAGTTTTAATATTTGAAATTTGCAATATTTGAAGAGATGTGTGCTAACTATCCTTGGTTCTTATCAAGTTTTAATATTTGAAATTTGCAATATTTGAAGAGATGTGTGCTAACTATCCTTGGTTCTTATCAAGTTTTAATATTTGAAATTTTCAATATTTGAAGAGATGTGTGCTAACTATCCTTGGTTCTTATCAAGTTTTAATATTTGAAATTTGCAATATTTGA
>NW_021307101.1:17073-17933 GCF_002162155.2 Triticum dicoccoides
TAATATTTGAAATTTTCAATATTTGAAGAGATATGTGCTAACTATCCTTGGTTCTTATCAAGTTTTAATATTTGAAATTTGCAATATTTGAAGAGATGTGTGCTAACTATCCTTGGTTCTTATCAAGTTTTAATATTTGAAATTTGCAATATTTGAGGAGATGTGTGATAACTATCCTTGGTTCTTATCAAGTTTTAATATGTGAAATTTGCTATGTTTGAAGAGATGTGTGCTAACTATCCTTGGTTGTTATCAAGTTTTAATATTTGAAATTTTCAATATTTGAGGAGATGTGTGCTAACTATCCTTGGTGCTTATCAAGTTTTAATATATGAAATTTGCAATATTTGAAGAGATGTGTGCTAACTATCCTTGGTTCTTATCAAGTCTTAATATTTGAAATTTTCTATATTTGAAGAGATGTGTGCTAACTATCCTTGGTTCTTATCAAGTTTTAATATTTGAAATTTTCTATATTTGAAGAGATGTGTGCTAACTATCCTTGGTTCTTATCAAGTTTGAATATTTGAAATTTCCTATATTTGAAGAGATGTGTTCTAACTATCCTTGGTTCTTATCCAGTTTTTGTATTTGAAATTTGCTATATTTGAAGAGATGTGTGCTAACTATCCTTGGTTCTTATCAAGTTTTAATATTTGAAATTTTCTATATTTGAAGAGATGTGTGCTAACTATCCTTGGTTCTTATCAAGTTTTAATATTTGAAATTTGCAATATTTGAAGAGATGTGTGCTAACTATCCTTGGTTCTTATCAAGTTTTAATATTTGAAATTTGCTATATTTGAAGAGATGTGTGCTAACTATCCTTGGTTCTTATCAAGTTTTAATATTTGAAATTT
>NW_021307102.1:0-1222 GCF_002162155.2 Triticum dicoccoides
TGTAAGTATCCCTAGATATATAGGACAAATTAATTCATATGCATGTCAGCTGCATGAACTAAGAGGGTCAGATGCAGAATTCAGTTTAGCTCGACTGTCATGTACATCCGTTCATTTTCTAGATGGACCAAAGGGAACTGGAATTTGGTTTTCTCACGTGTTTTGTTTTTGCTGTTCTCAATTGTATTTGTGTGGAATAGAATCTATGCAAACCATACCATTTTCTCATTCAAAACTAGTCATGACCAATTTATTATGCTTATCTTTGCTTATACTGTATTTTTTGTTCAGGAATCTGGAGTTCATGTATCATTATCAAACACAAGCTTGTGGAAGGGGTGGGTGTGGCTGGGAGAAAATGTTAAACAGGAAGGGAAGAAGCTGGATCACCACAAACGCCATGGAGGAGAAGCCCACAAATGTAAGTAGCACTACTTCTTTAAACCCCCAAAGATTTTTTTTCCTGAAGCAAAATTTTCATCAAGGCACAAACATCAAGTGTTTGTCACACTTGAAACTAATGTGCCGACGTGGCACAGCGCAGTGGATCTCACGAATTCCACCACCACTCCTCGCCGCCGTCCATGCTCCGACGTCAGCAGGGCCAGCAAGACGGCGACTTCCACTGGCTGTAAGCCATCAAAGCTTTGCATGCGTGAGGCCGGGTTGATGTTGACTTAATCAATCTCCCTGCTGGCGAGGACTTCCTACAGGTAGCACCAACTTAGCTGCTTGTGTACATGTTGATGGATGCTCCGCGAAATATCTCTCACCACTACGACGATTCGGGATTCAGTTTAACTCTTTACTTTGTTTCTTTGTTAGATTTTTGTGTTTATTGCATTCTGTAGCTTCCTCAAGAAGTAAAATGGTGTTGTGTCTAGTCCTCATTAACTACGTGTTTAGTTCCTTTACAGGACTAGTTCAGTAATGAGTATATAAATACTCAGGCATTCATTATTTTGTTCATCCTGCAGCTTTGCAAGTATAAGCACCACCATTGTTTAGTTCCCAGGATCTCTTTGCTGTCATGTTGAATTTGGAGGTGATACGTTCTTCCGTTGAGTAACCAACGGTTGGGTTTCAACAACTAACAGTGCTACACCACCTTGATTTTCATGTGGTGTATATGTTTGTAAAGCACTTAGCAATTGGTAAGCCGGTTATCTAGTTAGCAAGCTTATTTTTTAAACATATGCTTATCTCATTTTAGTGAGCTCAG
>NW_021307103.1:0-2956 GCF_002162155.2 Triticum dicoccoides
TTTCACGGTCATTTAGCTCTCTAAACAATTAGGTAAATGACCGAAAAACAAGAAATGATGTTAGAACATGTTGGAAATTAATGGCATCGCTTTGAATGCTGCATACTGAACACAAAAGAAGTCCGGAGTTCAAATAAGTTTAAAAAACATTGAAGTGCCCGTGTAACAGATGAGTTCTCGTCCAAAACCCTAATACTCCGAAAGAGTTTGTCCAGTTTGTACACGAAGTGCGTCTAGTTTTTGCTGTGACCCTCTCTACTCTTTCGCACATGCTATGCGGGTGAAATGATGATACCATGCCAAGTTTCAACATTTTCAGATATCATTTTGTAGTGATTTTCAATTTCACGGTCATTTAGCTCTCTAAACAATTAGGTAAATGACCGAAAAACAACAAATGATGTAAGACCATGTTGGAAATTGATGATGTCGCTTTGAATGCTGCATACTGAACACAAAAGAAGCCCGGAGTTTAAATAAGTTTAAAAAACATTGAAGTGCCCGTGTAACAGATGAGTTCTTGTCCGAAACCCTGATACTCCGAAAGAGTTTGTCCAGTTTGTAAACGAAGTGCGTCCAATTTTTGTCGTGACCCTCTCTACTCTTTCGCACATGCTATGCGGATGAAATGATGATACCATGCCATGTTTCAACATTTTGAGAATTCATTTTGTAGTGATTTTCAATTTCACGGTCATTTAGCTCTCTAAACAATTAGGTAAATGGCTGAAAAACAACAAATGATGTAAGAACATGTTGGAAATTGATGATGTCGCTTTGAATGATGCATACTAAGCACAAAAGAATTCCGGAGTTCGAATAAGTTTAAAAAACATTGAAGTGGCCGTGTAACAGATGAGTTCTCGTCCGAAACCCTGATACTCCAAAAGAGTTTGTCCAGTTTGTACGCGAAGTGCGTCCAGTTTTTGTCGTGACCCTCTCTACTCCTTCACACATGCTATGCGGGTGAAATGATGATACCATGCCAAGTTTTAACATTTTCAGAATTCATTTTGTAGTGATTTTCAATTTCAAGTTCATTTAGCTCTCTAAACAATTACGTAAATGACCGAAAAACAACAAATGATGTCAGAACATGTTGGAAATTGATGACGTCGCTTTGAATGCTGCATACTGAACACAAAAGAAGTCCGGAGTTCAAATAAATTTAAAAAACATTGAAGTGGCCGTGTAACAGATGAGTTCTCGTCGGAAACCCTGATACTCCAAAAGAGTTTGTCCAGTTTGTACACGAAGTGCGTCCAGTTTTTGCGGTGACCCTCTCTACTCTTTCGCACATGCTATGCGGGTGAAATGATGATACCATGCCAAGTTTCAACATTTTCAGAATTCATTTTGTAGTGCTTTTCAATTTCACGGTCATTTAGCTCTCTAAACAATTAGGTAAATGACCGAAAAACAACAAATGATGTCAGAACATGTTGGAAATTAGTGACGTCGCTTTGAATGCTGCATACTGAACACAAAAGAAGTCCGGAGTTCAAATAAGTTTAAAAAACATTGAAGTGCCCGTGTAACAGAGGAGTTCTCGTCCAAAACCCTGATACTCCGAAAGAGTTTGTCCAGTTTGTACACGAAGTGCGTCTAGTTTTTGCTGTGACCCTCTCTACTCTTTCGCACATGTTATGCGGGTGAAATGATGATACCATGCCAAGTTTCAACATTTTCAGATATCATTTTGTAGTGATTTTCAATTTCACGGTCATTTAGCTCTCTAAACAATTAGGTAAATGACCGAAAAACAACAAATGATGTAAGAACATGTTGGAAATTGATGATGTCGCTTTGAATGCTGCATACTGAACACAAAAGAAGCCCGGAGTTTAAATAAGTTTAAAAAACATTGAAGTGCCCGTGTAACAGATGAGTTCTTGTCCGAAACCCTGATACTCCGAAAGAGTTTGTCCAGTTTGTAAACGAAGTGCATCCAATTTTTGTCGTGACCCTCTCTACTCTTTCGCACATGCTATGCGGATGAAATGATGATACCATGCCATGTTTCAACATTTTAAGAATTCATTTTGTAGTGATTTTCAATTTCACGGTCATTTAGCTCTCTAAACAATTAGGTAAATGGCTGAAAAACAACAAATGATGTAAGAACATGTTGGAAATTGATGACGTCGCTTTGAATGATGCATACTAAGCACAAAAGAATTCCGGAGTTCGAATAAGTTTAAAAAACATTGAAGTGGCCGTGTAACAGATGAGTTCTCGTCCGAAACCCTGATACTCCAAAAGAGTTTGTCCAGTTTGTACACGAAGTGCGTCCAGTTTTTGTCGTGACCCTCTCTACTCCTTCACACATGCTATGCTGGTGAAATGATGATACCATGCCAAGTTTTAACATTTTCAGAATTCATTTTGTAGTGATTTTCAATTTCAAGTTCATTTAGCTCTCTAAACAATTAGGTAAATGACCGAAAAACAACAAATGATGTCAGAACATGTTGGAAATTGATGATGTCGCTTTGAATGCTGCATACTGAACACAAAAGAAGTCCGGAGTTCAAATAAATTTAAAAAACATTGAAGTGGCCGTGTAACAGATGAGTTCTCGTCGGAAACCCTGATACTCCAAAAGAGTTTGTCCAGTTTGTACACGAAGTGCGTCCAGTTTTTGCGGTGACCCTCTCTACTCTTTCGCACATGCTATGCGGGTGAAATGATGATACCATGCCAAGTTTCAACATTTTTAGAATTCATTTTGTAGTGCTTTTCAATTTCACGGTCATTTAGCTCTCTAAACAATTAGGTAAATGACCGAAAAACAACAAATGATGTCAGAACATGTTGGAAATTAATGACGTCGCTTTGAATGCTGCATACTAAACACAAAAGAAGTCCGGAGTTCAAATAAGTTTAAAAAACATTGAAGTGCCCGTGTAACAGATGAGTTCTCGTCCAAAACCCTGATACTCCGAAAGAGTTTGTC
>NW_021307103.1:3364-4911 GCF_002162155.2 Triticum dicoccoides
ATTGATGATGTCGCTTTGAATGCTGCATACTGAACACAAAAGAAGTCCGGAGTTCAAATAAATTTAAAAAACATTGAAGTGGCCGTGTAACAGATGAGTTCTCGTCGGAAACCCTGATACTCCAAAAGAGTTTGTCCAGTTTGTACACGAAGTGCGTCCAGTTTTTGCGGTGACCCTCTCTACTCTTTCGCGCATGCTATGCGGGTGAAATGATGATACCATGCCAAGTTTCAACATTTTTAGAATTCATTTTGTAGTGCTTTTCAATTTCACGGTCATTTAGCTCTCTAAACAATTAGGTAAATGACCGAAAAACAACAAATGATGTCAGAACATGTTGGAAATTAATGACGTCGCTTTGAATGCTGCATACTAAACACAAAAGAAGTCCGGAGTTCAAATAAGTTTAAAAAACATTGAAGTGCCCGTGTAACAGATGAGTTCTCGTCCAAAACCCTGATACTCCGAAAGAGTTTGTCTAGTTTGTACACGAAGTGCGTCCAGTTTTTGCTGTGACCCTCTCTACTCTTTCGCACATGCTATGCGGGTGAAATGATGATACCATGCCAAGTTTCAACATTTTCAGATATCATTTTGTAGTGATTTTCAATTTCACGGTCATTTAGCTCTCTAAACAATTAGGTAAATGACCGAAAAACAACAAATGATGTCAGAACATGTTGGAAATTGATGACGTCACTTTGAATGCTGCATACTGAACATAAAAGAAGTCCGGAGTTCAAATAAGTTTAAAAATCATTGAAGTGCCCGTGTAACAGATGAGTTCTTGTCCGAAACCCTGATACTCCGAAAGAGTTTGTCTAGTTTGTACACGAAGTGCGTCCAGTTTTTGTCGTGACCCTCTCTACTCTTTCGCACATGCTATGCGGGTGAAATGATGATACCATGCCAAGTTTCAACATTTTCAGAATTCATTTTGTAGTGCTTTTCAATTTCACGGTCATTTAGCTCTCTAAACAATTAGGTAAATGACCGAAAAACAACAAATGATGTCAGAACATGTTGGAAATTGATGACGTCACTTTGAATGCTACATACTGAACACAAAAGAAGTCTAGAGTTCAAATAAGTTTAAAAAACATTGAAGTGCCCGTGTAACAGATGAGTTCTCGTCCAAAACCCTGATACTCCGAAAGAGTTTGTCTAGTTTGTACACGAAGTGCGTCCAATTTTTGCTGTGATCCTCTCTACTCTTTCGCACATGCTATGCGTGTGAAATGATGATACCATGCCAAGTTTCAACATTTTCAGATATCATTTTGTAGTGATTTTCAATTTCACGGTCATTTAGCTCTCTAAACAATTAGGTAAATGACCGAAAACAACAAATGATGTCAGAACATGTTGGAAATTGATGACGTCGCTTAGAATGCTGCATACTGAACACAAAAGAAGTCCGGAGTTCAAATAAGTTTAAAAAACATTGAAATGCCCGTGTAACAGATGAGTTCTTGTCCGAAACACTGATACTCCGAAAGAGTTTGTCCAGTTTGTACATGAAGTGCGTCCAGTTTTTGTCGTGACCC
>NW_021307104.1:0-1272 GCF_002162155.2 Triticum dicoccoides
GTGACAATACTGGTGCAATTGCCTTGGCAAAGGAATCCAGATTTCACAAAAGGACCAAACACATCAAGAGACGCTTCAACTCCATCCGGGATCTAGTCCAGGTGGGAGACATAGAGATTTGCAAGATACATACGGATCTGAATGTTGCAGACCCGTTGACTAAGCCTCTTCCACGAGCAAAACATGATCAGCACCAAAGCTCCATGGGTGTTAGAATCATTACAGTGTAATCTAGATTATTGACTCTAGTGCAAGTGGGAGACTGAAGGAAATATGCCCTAGAGGCAATAATAAAGTTATTATTTATTTCCTTATAATCATGATAAATGTTTATTATTCATGCTAGAATTGTATTTACCGGAAACATAATACATGTGTGAATACATAGACAAACAAAGTGTCACTAGTATGCCTCTACTTGACTAGCTCATTAATCGAAGATGGTTATGTTTCCTAACCATGAACAATGAGTTGTTATTTGATTAACGAGGTCACATCATTAGTAGAATGATCTGATTGACATGACCCATTCCATTAGCTTAGCACCCGATCGTTTAGTATGTTGCTATTGCTTTCTTCATGACTTATACATGTTCCTATGACTATGAGATTATGCAACTCCCGTTTACCGGAGGAACACTTTGGGTACTACCAAACGTCACAACGTAACTGGGTGATTATAAAGGAGTACTACAGGTGTCTCCAATGGTCGATGTTGGGTTGGCATATTTCGAGATTAGGATTTGTCACTCCGATTGTCGGAGAGGTATCTCTGGGCCCTCTCGGTAATACACATCACATAAGCCTTGCAAGCATTACAACTAACATGTTAGTTGTGAGATGATGTATTACGGAACGAGTAAAGAGACTTGCCAGTAACGAGATTGAACTAGGTATTGGATACCGACGATCGAATCTCGGGCAAGTAACATACCGATGACAAAGGGAACAACGTATGTTGTTATGCGGTCTGACCGATAAAGATCTTCGTAGAATATGTAGGAGCCAATATGGGCATCCAGGTCCCGCTATTGGTTATTGACCGGAGACGTGTCTCGGTCATGTCTACATTGTTCTCGAACCCGTAGGGTCCGCACGCTTAAGGTTACGATGACAGTTATATTATGAGTTTATACATTTTGATGTACCGAAGGTTGTTCGGAGTCCCGGATGTGATCACGGACATGACGAGGAGTCTCGAAATGGTCGAGACGTAAAGATTGATATATTGGAAGCCTATATTTGGATATCGGAAGTGTTCCGGGTGAAATC
>NW_021307105.1:0-1021 GCF_002162155.2 Triticum dicoccoides
CCTCGGCGTCTAGTCGAGATGAGACGCCAACCACACCGGCCATGCCGATGCGAGTGTGCGTTGGTTTTACACTGACACCGGTCTCCACAAAAGAGTACTCCCGCGAGGCAACCCCTTGTGTACCCTGACGAAGCCGCTACATCGTCAAGAAGTCCGAGCCAAGCAGGATCCATGCTACCCCAACACCGATTACATCAACACTGTCAAGACCGATGAGGTGCGACGGCGAGGGCGAACATGGCCAGCACAAAGCCATGTTTTGAGCGGCACGTGTACCGATGAGGACACGAGCTTTGCCGCCGCCCACACCATACACTCACACCATCATCATCATGCATGGAGAATGCGAAGCGAAGACGACGAAGACGACCACACGGCTTAATCGGAGGTATCTGGCGGAGCAACCCGCGGAAGTAATTAGCCGGGAGCTTTTCGAGGCCCCGGGAACCAGGAGACCGCACATCGCCATAGTCAGGTAGGCCGCGCTAGTAGGCCATGGAGCACAACCATTTTTAAATGGGATCTTGTATTTTTGTTCATCCAAACAGATAAATGAAATACTTGTTTCCCGTATCACTTTTCTTTGTGTACTACGGTACACTGGCACGCCCGCATTTTTCTTTTTCCCCGGCACATGAGAGAAATCAAACTCCCCCTTTTCCCATCTCACGGAGTGATTAATAGATTTTTCTCGTGTCAAACACAATGCACTTTTTTCTGTGTCCAAAATCCCACGGCAAAAATTCTTAACACATGTTCTTCAGAAGGGAAAAATGCAGATATCTCACCTTCTCAAATTGTATATGATCACGATTTTACTACACTACACAAAATTTGAAGAAGATTGGCAGGGGATCATCGCAGCTCCTTGCCGTCGATTCTGGCAAGGTCGGATGCGGAGTCATAGCCGTCGGGTAGCGAAGATTTGAAGGCATCCGCAGATTAATAGGAGAGAGGGAGAGATGAACTGCAGATCAAGAACAACGATCAGACAAAGATATAGGTAGAAAGATTTTCAGTC
>NW_021307106.1:0-2905 GCF_002162155.2 Triticum dicoccoides
AGAAGGCCCAAAAAATGAGAGAAAAAGAGAGAAGTGACAATGCTACTATCCTTCGTCACACTTGTGCTTCAAAGTAGCACCATAATCTTCATGATAGAGAGTCTCTTGTTTTGTGACTTTCATATACTAGTGGGAATTTTTCATTATAGAACTTGGCTTGTATATTCCAACAATGGGCCTCCTCAAGTGCCCTAGGTCTCCGTGAGCAAGCAAGTTGGATGCACACCCACTTAGTTTCTTTTGTTGAGATTTTATACATTTATAGCTCTAGTGCATCCGTTGCATGGCAATCCATACTCCTTGCATTAACATCAATCGATGGGCATATCCATAGCCCATTGATTAGCCTCGTTGATGTGAGACTTTCTCCTTTTTTGTCTTCTCCACATAACCCTCATCATCATATTCTATTCCACCCATAGTGCTATGTCCATGGCTCGCGCTCATATATTGCGTGAAAGTTTATAGGTTTGAGATTACTAAAGTATGAAACAATTGCTTGGCTTGTCATCAGGGTTGTGCATGATGAGAGCATTCTTGTGTGGTGAAAATGGAGCATGACTAAACTATATGATTTTGTAGGGATGAACTTTCTTTGGCCATGTTATTTTGAGAAGACATGATTGCTTAGTTAGTATGCTTGAAGTATTATTATTTTTATGTCAATATGAACTTTTATCTTGAATCTTTCGAATCTGAATATTCATACCACAATTAAGAAGAATTACATTAAAATTATGCCAAGTAGCACTCCGCATCAAAAATTCTATTTTTATCATTTACCTACTCGAGGACGAGCAGGAATTAAGCTTGGGGATGCTTGATATGTCTCCAACGTATCTATAATTTTTGATTGCTCCATGCTATATTATCTACAGTTTTGGACATTATTGGGCTTTATTATCCACTTCTATATTATTTTTGGGACTGACCTATTAACCGAAGGCCTAGCCCAGAATTGCTGTTTTTTTGCCTATTTCAGAGTTTCGCAGAAAAGGAATATCAAACGGAGTCCAAACGGAATGAAACCTTCAAGAACGTGATTTTCTCACTGAACATGATCCAGGAGACTTGGACCCTACGTCAAGAAATAAAGGAGGAGGCCACGAGGTAGGGGGCGCGCCTACCCCCCAGGCGCGCCCTCCACCCTCATGGGCCCCCTGTTGCTCCACTGACATACTCCTTCCTCCTATATATACCTACGTACCCCAAACAATCAGACACAGAGCCAAAACCCTAATTCCACCACTGTAACTTTCTGTATCCACGAGATCCCATCTTGGGGCCTGTTCTGGAGCTCCGCCGGAGGGGGCATCCATCACGGAGGGCTTCTACATCAACACCATAGCCTCTCTGATGAAGTGTGAGTAGTTTACCTTAGACCTTCGGGTCCATAATTATTAGCTAGATGGCTTCTTCTCTCTTTTTGGATCTCAATACAATGTTCTCCCCCTCTCTTGTGGAGATCTATTTGATGTAATCTTCTTTTTGCGGTGTGTTTGTTGAGACCGATGAATTGTGGGTTTATGATCAAGATTATCTATGAACAATATTTGAATCTTCTCTGAATTCTTTTATGTATGATTGGTTATCTTTGGAAGTCTCTTCAAATTATCAGTTTGGTTTGGCCTACTAGATTGATCTTTCTTGCAATGGGAGAAGTTCTTAGCTTTGGGTTCAATCTTGCGGTGTCCTTTCCCTGTGACAGTAGGGGCAGCAAGGCACGTATTGTATTGTTGCCATCGAGGATAACACGATGGAGTTTTTATCATATTGCATGAATTTATCCCTCTACATCATGTCGTCTTGCTTAAGGCGTTATTCTGTTTTCATGAACTTAATACTCTAGATGCATGCTGGATAGCGGTCGATGAGTGGAGTAATAGTAGTAGATGCAGGCAGGAGTCGGTCTACTTGTCTCGGACGTGATGCCTATATACATGATCATACCTAGATATTCTCATAACTATGCTCAATTCTGTCCATTGCTCAACAGTAAGTCGTTCACCCACCGTAAAATACTTATGCTCTTGAGAGAAGCCACTAGTGAAACCTATGGCCCCCGGGTCTATCTTCATCATATTAATCTTCCAATACTTAGTTATTTCCTTTGTTGTTCACTTTGCTCTTATTTTACTTTGCATCTTTATCACAAAAATACCAAAAATATTATCCTATCGTATCTATCAGATCTCACTCTTGTAAGTGACCGTGAAGGGATTGACAACCCCTTATCGGGTTGGTTGCGACGAGTTATTTGTTTTGTGCAGGTACGAGGGACTCGCGGGTAGCCTCCTACTGGATTGATACCTTGGTTCTCAAAAACTAAGGGAAATACTTACGCTACTTCACTGCATAATCCTTTCCTCTTCAAGGAAATCCAACGCAGTGCTCAAGAGGTAGCAAGAAGAATTTCTGGCGCCGTTGCCGGGGAGTCTACGCAAAAGTCAACATACCAAGTACCCATCACAACCCTTATCTCCCGCAGTACATTATTTGCCATTTGCCTCTCGTTTTCCTCTCCCCCACTTCACCCTTGCCATTTTATTCGCCCTCTCTCTGTCTCTATCCTCCCTCTCTTTCTCTATTTGCATCTTTTTTGCCCGCTTGCTTTTTGTTTGCTTGTGTGTTGGATTGCTTGCTTGTCGCTATGGCTAGTCCCTTATCCACTCCGTTGTCCCCTGAGTTTGAAGTCTTTCACTTCAAACAAAGACAAGGAGAAAACTTAAAAGATGCCTGCTTGAGGATAATGGAGTCTTATCGTAATTGTACCTTTGAAGTGAATCTGAGAATTATGCTTCGCAATTTCTATGTTGGATTAAATATGTCTCATAGACAACTCTTGGATTGCGTTGCCAAAGGAAATTTTATTGAAATTGATCCCCATATTGCACTTGAAATTATA
>NW_021307107.1:0-727 GCF_002162155.2 Triticum dicoccoides
TGGCTACGGCGAGGGGGTGGCGGCGATGGCGTCGGCCATGGCTGGGGCGTGCGAGGGGGAGGAGCTGGAGAGGAGAGGGGGTGTCTGGGGGGTTCGGGGGAGAGAGGGAGGCCGATCCACGACGTCACCTGGCGAGGGGAGCGGCGAGGCGGCGAGCAGGTGCGTGGCGCACGCCGCGGTCGCCGTCGGGCACCTGCCTGCCTGCCTGGCCGGCAAGCAGCTCGCTGGAGCGGTGCTGGGCTGGGCCGGCAGGTGGGCCGGGGCGGCGCCAGGTAAGCTTTCCCCTTTTTTTTCTGTTTCTGTTTTTATTTAATATATCTGCAACTTTGTTGAATTTAATAAAATACCTAGGCAACTTCAAAAATCACCAAATCACTCCTGGTCCATAGTTGGATTATTTCCAACATGAAACATTTTAGTTTGGAGGTATTTGAGCATTTAAATATTTTATATAATTTTAAATGCCCAAATTCAAATATTTATGAATTAATTCAAAAACCCTAAGATGGCCTAGGAAAATGTGCACCACTTTTGGCAGAGGTTCTGAACCAAGACAAAAATGATGGGCATTTTAGAAGGGCATTTCAGGTTCATTGAAAATTATTTTAGTAAACCCTAGTTGGTTTCAGAGGGGACTGGGGGTTCTGTCATCCCCATTTCAAGTTTCTGATGAAAGAGTAAACATGATGCAACACTCTAATGCATGACTAGCTAGGGTGTGACAGAA
>NW_021307108.1:0-1603 GCF_002162155.2 Triticum dicoccoides
TTTGCTTTTTTACTCTAGTTAATAATTAATAAGAATGGCCGTGTGCACGTATAATGCAGACGCCGGGATTCAACCTCCTTTAGAAAAATCAACACTTGACACAATTAATTTCAATGGTGCCATGCATGTCAGTTGTCCTAAGATATTTCTTTGCAATTTTCCAGATGAATCTGCTAGATCAAACTCTCCTGGCAATCAGCAGTGCCTGCCAACAACCCCATAAATTCATCAAGACAAGAGTCCATGACCGATCTGGCGCCACAATGCCACAACTGGGAGAGTGGACCTCAGAAACATATACACCTGCCTGCATATTCATACTTTATTATCTCGTGTGCCGCGTGTTACTTCATAGCCTGTGGTGTCGTGTGTGGTCTATTTAAGCACTAGCATCACATCAACGAATTCCCAAAGCAACACATAGCAACCACACACTCATCAAGAGAACGGAACAGAGAAGGAGAGGGTCCGGGAGAGCGATGGCGGCTCAGGCAGACACCATTGAAGTTCCCACGGACGCTGAGCTGCTGCAGGCGCAGGCTGACCTGTGGCGCCACAGCCTCTACTACCTCTCGTCCATGGGGCTCCGTTGCGCCGTCCAGCTTGGGATCCCGACCACCATCCACCGCCTCGGCGGGGTCGCCTCACTGCCCGACCTGATGGCCGCGTTGTCCCTTCCATCGGTAAAGATGCCGTTCCTCGGCCGGCTCATGCGCGTGCTCGGGACGTCGGGCGTCTTCGGAGCCGACAAAGACCCCGAGTGCGGCGGGGAGCTCTACCACCTCACCCCGCTGTCCCGCATCCTTGTGGACGGCGTCGACGCGGATGAGCACCACAGCCAAAAGTATTTTGTGCTTGCCGTGACCTCGCCACGTCTCGCGGAGGCGGCGTTGGGGCTGGCGGACTGGTTCAAGAAGGACCTTGAGCCACCAGTGCCGTCTCCCTTCGAGGACATGCATGGCGCCCCTATCTTTGATGAGAGAACGCCCCTCATGGACGAAGAGTTTGACGCCGTTACAAACCAAGGCTTGGCTGCCCACGACAACCTGGGGATTGCCACCATACTGCGAGAGTGCGGTGACATCTTCAAGGGGCTTGAGTCTCTCACTGACTGCTGCGGTGGTGATGGTATGATAGCGAGGGCTCTTGTCAAGGCTTACCCGCACATCAAGTGCACCGTGTTGGACCTTCCGAAGGTGATAGACAAAGCCCCAAATGATGGTGTCGTTAACTATGTAGCGGGTGACCTATTTCACACCGTCCCATCTTCTCAAGCTGTGATGCTCAAGGTATATATAACATGGCAAACCATGGGAAATTCTTACGTTCTGGTCTTGCATCTCATAGAAGTCACTCTTACCCACCTTTCATTCTTTGAACTTTACCTATTGCTGCAGCTTGTACTACATTTCTGGAGCGATGAGGATTGTGTGAAAATCTTGACCCAGTGCAAGAAGGCCATTCCTCCACGCGACGAGGGAGGAAAGGTAATTATCATAGACATTGTGATTGGACCTTCCTTAGGGCCAATAATGTTTGAAGCCCAACTCCTGATGGATATGCTCATGATGGTGAACACAAGAGGGGTCCAACGGAGTGAAAA
>NW_021307109.1:0-1642 GCF_002162155.2 Triticum dicoccoides
CAAACTAGATACATGAGAACAAAGAGATCAAGAACTGATTAGAGGATATTCGATAGATGCACCGGCAAGATAGGAGAATGATAACTGACGGCCGAGAATGAATAAACCTGAATTGATGGACTCCGGATGACAAACTGAGAAGACTCTTGAATATCTCCTGATGGGTGAAAAAGATTCTCACCATCGAAAACAATTATGAGAGGATGGCAACAAGCTAGCACCATGAATCTTGAAGAGAATAGAGCAAGATTAAAGAGAAACTCTTCTTCGGTCTTCAAATGATGAGAATGACAACGAGAAACACCACCAAGAATTATTGAGGCACACCGGAAGAATCAAAAGCGAAGAGGTTGAGCCAACTATGAAAAGAATTTGAAAGATCTTGGAGAAAAGCATTTGACTAATGATAACTCATTCTTACGTCAAACTTGGAGAAGAATTTAGGATAGCTCTAGGAAAATAGAAGAGTCAGGTAAGATCCTGGAAAAAGACCTGTGGGTTAGGGCCCACTCAAAAGAACACCGTTGAAAAGATTTAAAAGAGATGTTGCACCAGTTGAATTAAATGACTTGAATGAGATACCAATCTCGAAAGAGCTTGAACGAATGCAGAGTGGAAACACGAATCTTCGAGATATCTTGAGCACTCCGGAACAATTTAATAGCGAGAGATGGATGATTAAGAGGTGCACCGGCATAAGAAAAGCATTGGAAAAAAAAGAAAAGGGGTATGCTTAATACCAAAGCTTGAATTAAATCCACCGGAGAAGAAAAGAACGAGGAATGACGAACTTGAAGCTCCATTAGAATCTTCATGAGAATCACCGGATAAGAACATTGACGGAAAAGAATGGAGAAACTTCCCATCAATAAAATGGATACTTGAAGAAGAAATCTGAATCCTTGGAGAAAAACAAAGGGAGGGAGGGTGGGAAAAAAACAAAGGCAACTTGGAGACGGAAGAAATAACACCGTTGAGAAGAAGAGATACTTGATCTTGCTGATGTTGAAGTGATCGGATCCACTTGAAGAGAAAGACGCCGGTTGAAAAGGATTGACATGACAATCTCGATTGTCGAGAAGGATTGGTATTCACATCGGAGTATGAGAACACCATTTCGGAAAGGTATGGAATCAACACTTGACATTGAAGCAACTCGAATACCACAACTCAAAACAAAAACAAAGGACTGGCTTGCAGAATAAGCCGGAACAAACATATGATAGAGATTTCGTCCGAAGTTTTCGTGGTGGGGCCTACACGGGCTCGAGTGTACAGCACCATCATGTACAAGGCAGTGCACATGACATACGAAGCGTCCCCGAGTCGGCATAGCCAAGGACTCTTTAAGACACAACGAGACCACTGTAAAATCGACCGTGAATAGGCGGACCACTAGACGTCGAACCCCAATTTCATATCATACATCCGTCGGAAAGATATCCTAAGAGCTACTTGAATTCCCACCTATGAAACTCCCGAAATTTTCAGGTTATGCAATCAGGTGTTGGGGATACAGGGGAAGCATAATATCTCACCCAAAACTAGCAAATCCTACATCCAGCTGTATCCATCCTTCAACACATAACCAAGAAACCTTCGGAAATCGTCTACCTCAACCTTCGAAAAGCATCCGTTATAC
>NW_021307110.1:0-4644 GCF_002162155.2 Triticum dicoccoides
AGGTCTCCCTAAATCGCGGTATGATGGGAGACTGACTGGAAAAGGCACGCTAGGAGCGGCCACAATAACATGTAGGGACGGTCATTCTTGGTCTCAAGCACACTACACAGTTCTACAGAACTCTACCTTGGTGACCCCGTATGTCGATGAATACAAGAACAGTCTGCGCTCCAAACACCCGAAGCAGTGTGACGACTGGATTACATGTGAACACATCATGACTTTTAGCATTTGGTTGGAAACACGTCTCAGAGGTGACAACACTGTTTGTGATGAGCTGTACTCGTTGTCCAGGGGACCATCTTCGACTGTATTGACTTACAAAGGATATGAGATAAATGAGCATACATTTTACACGATTGCCCAAGATCAAAAGAGCACCAACCAAAACAGCGATGTTCGCTTTGATGCAGCAACCGAGAGGGGAAATGACACATATTATGGTTACATAGTGGACATATGGGAACTTGACTACGGACATGATTTGAAGGTCCCTTTGTTTAAGTGCAAATGGATCAATCTGTCAGGAGGCGGGGTACAGGTCGACCCAATGCACGGAATGACAACAGTGGATCTAAACAATCTTGGGTACACGGACGAACCGTTCGTCCTAGCCAATGATGTGGCACAGGTTATCTATGTGAAGGACATGTCTACCAAACCGAGAAAAACAAAAGATACGGAAGCGAATACATCATACGATGAGCCAAAGCGCCACATAGTTCTTTTAGGAAAAAGGGACATCGTGGGAGTGGAGGGCAAGGCAGACATGTCTGAAGATTATGAAAAGTTTCATGAAATTCCTCCCTTCAAAGTCAAGGCTGACCCAAGCATCCTGATAAACGATGTAGATTATCCATGGTTATGGCGCAATAAGCAAAGCACACAAGTGAAGAAAAAGTGAAGAGTTTCTGTCCACAACTACTATGATGATACCATGCCAACTATCAACCTTTTCCTAGTTCATTTGAAATGCATGTTGTAACAGACGAGTTTCTGCCGTTTTGTACACGAAGTGCATCCAGTTTTTGCCGTAACCCTCTCAACTTTTTAGCACATGCTATGTGGGTGAAATGATGATACCATGCCAACTTTCAACCTTTTCAGAGTTCATCTGTAGTGCTTTTCATTTTCAGGGTCATATAGCTAAAAAAAATTAGTAAATGCATGAAAAATAACAAATGAAGTCGGAAAGGGTTGAAAATTGATGATGTGTCTTTTAATGGTGCATTTTGAACACACAAAAAGCCTGGAGTTCAAATAAGTTCAAAAAAATGAAATCCCTTTGTAACAGACGAGTTTCCGTATGAAACCCTCATACTTAGAAAGAGATTGTCTGTTTTGTACACAAAGTGCATCCAGTTTTTGCCGTAACCCTCTCAACTTTTTAGCACATGCTATGTGGGTGAAATGATGATACCATGCCAACTTTGAACCTTTTCAGAGTTCATTTGTAGTGCTTTTCATTTTCAGGGTCATATAGCTCAAAAAAATCAGTAAATGCATGAAAATAACAAATTAAGTCAAAAAGGGTTAAAAATTGATGATGTGGCTTTGAATGGTGCATTTTGAATACACAAAAAGTCTGGAGTTCAAATAAGTTCAAAAAAAATGAAATCCCTTTGTAACAGACGAGTTTCCGTATGAAACCCTAATAGAAAAATAATAAGCAAAAAGAATTTTCATAAAACTTTTATAAACCTCTACTATTATGAAACTAAATTTATATAAAATTTATGCAACTAAAATTATCAAAGTTTTTTCTGTTCAACACATTATAAGCAAAAAGAATTTTCACAAAATAAATAAAAAAACAAAAAACAAAATAAAATAAGTAGAAACAAAATAAAATAAATAAGTAGAAACAAAATAAACTTTAACAAATAAATAGAAACTAAATAAAACTAAATAAACTTTAATAAAATAAATAAAAATAGAAACAAAAAGAATCACGGAAAAAAGGAAAAACAAACAAAATAAAACAAAATTATCAAAGTATTTTCTGTTCAAAATCATTAAAAGCAAAAAGAATTTTCATAAAGAACTTTTTTTGTTAGGAACTTTAATAGCAAAATTACATAAGAAGTAAGTAATTAGAAACAAAATAAAATAAATAAAGTAAAAAAGAAAAGAAATAAACCGGGGGAAAAAAGCAACCTACTGGGCCACCACGGCCTGAATACGACTAGAAACCCACCCATGGGCCAGGATTCAGACCCGAGGAAGGCCCAATATAGATATAATGTGTTTAGGCTCGAAAGCCTGCATTCGAGAGGAGCTCGAGAGGGCAGCGGGAGTGGGGCTTATAAACCACTCTTGACCTCCCTCAGCTAGCGAGGTGGGACTAAACTTTCGTGCCGCGATGCGGACAGCACAAGGCCTTTAGTCCCGGTTGGTGCCACCAACCGGTACTAAAGGCGCACATTCATACCGGTTCGTGGCTCCAACCGGTACCAATGCCCACCTATGGTCCCGGTTCGTGACACCAACGGGGACCATAAGCCTCAGGTTCCCGCCCTTTGGGCGGCCGAAAAGAGACCTTTGGTCCCGGTTCGTGGCACCAACCGGGACCATAGGTGGGTATTGGTACCGGTTGGTGCCACGAACCGGTACCATTGGTTTTGATATATAAGGTAGCACTTGTGAAAATTTCGCCAACTGCTCCCATTCCCCCAATGCCGCCAGGACGTTCCTCGTCGTCATCGCCGCCCCGAGCTCTTGCCCCGACGCCGTCGCCCCGCCCCTGACCCACCATCGACGCCGTCCTCACCATCGCCGTCGCCGCCCCCGAGCCGCTCCTCCCTGAGCCCTCGCCGCGCGCGTAACCCCTCCCCCACGAGCCCGCCATCCTTGTCGCCGTCATCGTCATCATCCTCGTCGTCGGCCTCGTCACCAGCCTCGTCGCCGTCCTGTCTCGAGCCCCCAGTGAGCCCCTTCCCATCCCGATCCGTGCGCTGCAGCGGCTGCCGCCGCCCCCCTGCGCCGCGCCGCCGCCCCTGTTTTTGTATGTATGTATGTACGTATGTATATGGATGTATGTATGTATGTATGTATGTATGTATGTATGTATGTATGGATGGATATGCATGTATATGCATGGATGTATGTGTATGTGTTCATAGTTTTTTGTTCATAGCATTTTTATAGGCTGTATAGTTTTATTTTTGTTCAATGTTTATGGTTAGAAGAGGAGAGGAAAAAATTGTGTTGCAAACGTTACATTTAAGGTTAGTTGATTTAGTGCATTTTAGGTTATTAGTTCTACTGTTAGTGCATTTAAAGTTAGTTTATTTTTAGTTGAACTAGTTGATTAATTAAGAAAACTACTTTATTTTACTATATATAGAAGTAGTTGATTTTTAGTAAGTACTATTTTATTTTATTTATAGTAAGTGTTTAGTAGTTGAACTAGTTGATTTAATAAAACTACTTTATTTTACTATATATAGAAGTAGTTTATTTTTAGTAAGTACTACTTTATTTTATTTATACTAAGTGCTTAATTAGTAGTTGAACTAGTTGATTTAATAAAAATACTTTATTTTACTATAGAAGTAGTTTATTTTTAGCAAGAAAATTAATAGAACTAGTTTATTTTTTTAGTTCAAACAATTATTCCCGCATCGACGTCGACGATGCCTATACCGCATCCTCGTCGTCGACTCGGTGGAGGAGGCCGGCTTGATCAGAGGGGCCATGTCCGGGACTGGGCTCCGCCGGGCTGGTATTGGGAGGTGCTACCTTCCGGGGGGCGTAGGTTGGTGAGGAGCCAGCCCGTCGTTGACCCGATCCTTGTTTGGTGGCGGTCGCGTGGGCCAGTGACGGTGCCTAGGCTTCCGGACACCGCAGAGGTGGCACGTCACCGTGTCAGTGAGGAGGACGAGCACGTCCGTCGCTACATGGTTGCGTTGGAGGGCAGGTTCGACAATACCTAGCAGGTTCTTCAGGGATCTCACTGGAGCGATCCTATGATGGTTCCTTCTCTTTGGGTGCCCACCGCCCGTGCCGATACCCATCGGGCGCTACGGTTCTAGCTGTACTAGCGATGTTATATGTATGATAGTATTCGAGGTGTATTAGTGATAATATTCGACGATGTACGGACGCAAGAGATGATGTAGTTTTGCTTATAATTGAATGCATCCTAATTTTAATAATACTTTATTTTGCGATTTGATTTTGCTTATTGAATGCTCAAATTGGAAAACTACTCCTACTTTGAATGCTAAAATTGGAGAGCACTATGCAAGGCGTATGCATATGATTAGTTGATAGCTTATAGGGTTTTTGTTTTCGCAGAAATCTAGGAGCTCCCCTCCATCATCCCCGCCGTCGTCCCCGTCATCAACCCCCTCCGACCTCGAGGTGAGACCAACGAAATCCTTTTCTAGAAAGATAATTAAATGATATTTCGGGTTGACTTTAAGTCTGTCGAGTCTCCACCATATATGAGAGGACGAAGAAGCCCGACTGTTGTCGTGGGGTCATTTCTCCTTCTTCTCCGGGTGCTAGACCTTTGTTATGCACTAGGGGAAGAAGGAGTAACGACCATCACCGACGGTCGCAAATGTCAGAGAGGAATCCGCGAGGGAGAGTTCCACCATATATATATATATATATATATATATATATATATATATATAT
>NW_021307111.1:0-980 GCF_002162155.2 Triticum dicoccoides
AGCGTTCAAATAAGTTTAAAAACATTGAAGTGCCCGTGTAACAGATGAGTTCTCGTCCGAAACCCAGATACTCCGAAAGAGTTTGTCCAATTTGTACATGAAGTGCGTCCAGTTTTTGTCGTGACCCTCTCTACACTTTCGCACATGCTATGCGGGTGAAATGATGATACGATGCCAAGTTTCAACATTTTCAGAATTCATTTTGTAGTGATTTTCAATTTCACGGTCATTTAGCTCTCTAAACAATTAGGTAAATGACCGAAAAACAACAAATGATGTCAGAACATGTTGGGAATTGATGACGTCGCTTTGAATGCTGCATACTGAACACAAAAGAAGTCCGGAGTTCAAATAAGTTTAAAAAACATTGAAGTGCCCGTGTAACAGATGAGTTCTCGTCCGAAACCCTAATACTCCGAAAGGGTTTGTCCAGTTTGTACACGAAGTGCATCCAGTTTTTGCCGTGACCCTCTCTACTCTTTCGCACATGCTATGCGGGTGAAGTGATGATGGCATGCCAAGTTTCAACATTTTCAGAATTCATTTTGTAGTGATTTTCAATTTCACGGTCATTTAGCTCTCTAAACAATTAGGTAAATGACCGAAAAACAACAAATGATGTTAGAACATGTTGGAAATTGATGACGTCGCTTTGAATGATGCATACTGAACACAAAAGAAGTCCAGCGTTCAAATAAGTTTAAAAACATTGAAGTGCCCGTGTAACAGATGAGTTCTCGTCCGAAACCCAGATACTCCGAAAGAGTTTGTCCAATTTGTACATGAAGAGCGTCCAGTTTTTGTCGTGACCCTCTCTACACTTTCGCACATGCTATGCGGGTGAAATGATGATACGATGCCAAGTTTCAACATTTTCAGAATTCATTTTGTAGTGATTTTCAATTTCACGGTCATTTAGCTCTCTAAACAATTAGGTAAATGACCGAAAAACAACAAATGATGTCAGAACATGTTGGGAA
>NW_021307112.1:0-1358 GCF_002162155.2 Triticum dicoccoides
AAACAAGATGCATAAACATGATAAACATCACATGCAATCAAATAGTGACATGATATGGCCAATATCATTTTGCTCCTTTTGATCTTCATCTTCGGGGCTCCATGATCATCATCGTCACCGGCACGACACCATGATCTCCATCATCATGATCTCCATCATCGTGTCTTCATGAAGTTGTCACGCCAACGACTACTTCTACTTCTATGACTAACGTGTTTAGCAATAAAGTAAAGTAGTTTACATGGCGTTCTTCAATGACACGCAGGTCATACAATAAATAAAGACAACTCCTATGGCTCCTGCCGGTTGTCATACTCATCGACATGCAAGTCGTGAATCCTATTACAAGAACATGATCAATCTCATACATCACATATCATTCATCACATTCTTCTTGGCCATATCACATCACATAGCATACCCTGCAAAAACAAGTTAGACGTGCTCTAATTTTTATTGCATGTTTTACGTGGCTGCTATGGGTTTCTAGCAAGAACGTTTCTTACCTACGCAAGACCACAACATGATATGCCAATTGCTATTTACCCTTCATAAGGACCCTTTTCATCGAATCCGTTCCGACTAAAGTGGGAGAGACTGGCACCCGCTAGCCACCTTATGCACCAAGTGCATGTCAATCGGTGGAACCTGTCTCACGTAAGAGTACGTGTAAGGTCGGTCCGGGCCGCTTCATCCCACAATACCATCGAAACAAGATTGGACTAGTAACGGTAAGCATATTGAACAACATCAACGCCCACAACTACTTTGTGTTCTACTCGTGCAAAGAATCTACGCAATAGACCTAGCTCATGATGCCACTGTTGGGGAACGTAGCAGAAATTCAAAATTTTCCTATGTGTCACCAAGATCTATCTATGGAGAGACCAGCAACGAGTAGAAAGAGAGTACATCTACATACCCTTGTAGATCGCTAAGCGGAAGCGTTCAAGTGAACGGGGTTGATGGAGTCGTACTCGTCGTGATTCAAATCACCGATGATCCTAGTGCCGAACGGACGGCACCTCCGCGTTCAACACACGTACAGCCCGGTGACGTCTCCCACGCCTTGATCCAGCAAGGAGAGAGGGAGAGGTTGAGGAAGACTCCATCCAACAGCAGCACAACGGCGTGGTGGTGGTGGAGGAGCGTGGCAATCCAGCAGGGCTTCGCCAAGCACCATGGGAGAGGAGGAGTAGGAAGAGAGGTAGGGCTGTGCCAGAACTTCGTGTATAGCTCCCATGCGCCTCCCCACTATATATAGGGGTGGAGGGGCTGGTTTCTTGCCCTCCAAGTCCATTGGGGCGTTGGCCAAGGTGGGAGGAAAGAAATCTCATTATTTCCTTCCCCACCGATTG
>NW_021307113.1:0-1251 GCF_002162155.2 Triticum dicoccoides
GGCCCACTCGGTAGGACATCATCATATGCGCAATGTGACCAAGGAGTTGATCACGGGATGATGTGTTACGGAACGAGTAAAGTGACTTGCCGGTAACGAGATTGAACAAGGTATTGGTATACCGACGATCGAATCTCGGGCAAGTAAAATACCGCTAGACAAAGGGAATTGTATACGGGATCGATTGAGTCCTTGACATCGTGGTTCATCCGATGAGATCATCGTGGAACATGTGGGAGCCAACATGGGTATCCAGATCCCGCTGTTGGTTATTGACTGGAGAACGTCTCGGTCATGTCTGCATGTCTCCCGAACCCGTAGGGTCTACACACTTAAGGTTCGATGACGCTAGGGTTATAAAGGAAGCTTGTATGTGGTTACCGAATGTTGTTCGGAGTCCCGGATGAGATCCCGGACGTCATGAGGAGTTCCGGAATGGTCCGGAGGTAAATATTTATATATAGGAAGTCCTGTTTCGGCCATCGGGACAAGTTTCGGGGTCATCGGTATTGTACCGGGACCACCGGAAGGGTCCCGGGGGCCCACCGGGTGGGGCCACCTGCCCCGGGGGACACATGGGCTGTAGGGGGTGCGCCTTGGCCTACATGGGCCAAGGGCACCAGCCCCAAGAGGCCCATGCGCCTAGGGAACCCTAGAGGGAAGAGTCCTCAAGGGGGAAGGCACCTCCGAGGTGCCTTGGGGAGGATGGACTCCTCCCCCCCTCTTGGCCGCACCCCAAAACCCATCTAGGGCTGGCCGCCGCCCCTAGGGGGTGGGAAAACCCTAAAGGGGTGCAGCCCCCTTCCCCCCTATATATATTGAGGCATGGGGCTGCCCATAACACGCGATTTGATCTCTCGTTGGTGCAGCCCTGCCCCTCTCCCTCCTCCTCCTCTCCCATGGTGCTTGGCGAAGCCCTGCTGGATTGCCACGCTCCTCCATCACCACCACGCCGTTGTGCTGCTGTTGGATGGAGTCTTCCTCAACCTCTCCCTCTCTCCTTGCTGGATCAAGGCGTGGGAGACGTCACCGGGCTGTACGTGTGTTGAACGCGGAGGTGCCGTCCGTTCGGCACTTGATCATCGGTGATCTGAATCACGACGAGTACGACTCCATCAACCCCGTTCACTTGAACGCTTCCGCTTAGCGATCTACAAGGGTATGTAGATGCACTCTCCTTCTACTCGTAGCTGGTTTCTCCATAGATAGATCTTGGTGACGCGTAGGAAAATTTTGAATTTCTGCTACGTT
>NW_021307114.1:0-1015 GCF_002162155.2 Triticum dicoccoides
GATTCGATGAAAAGGGTCCTTATGAAGGGTAAATAGCAATTGGCATATCACGTTGTGGTCTTGCGTAGGTAAGAAACGTTCTTACTAGAAACCCATAGCAGCCACGTAAAACATGCAACAACAATTAGAGGACGTCTAACTTGTTTTTGCAGGGTATGCTTTGTGATGTGATATGGCCAACAAGAATGTGGTGAATAATATGTGATGTATGAGATTGATCATGTTCTTGTAATAGGATTCACGACTTGCATGTCGATGAGTATGACAACCGGCAGGAGCCATAGGAGTTGTCTTTATTTATTGTATGACCTGCGTGTCATTGAAGAATGCCATGTAAACTACTTTACTTTATTGCTAAACGCGTTAGTCATAGAAGTAGAAGTAGTCGTTGGCGTGACAACTTCATGAAGACACGATGATGGAGATCATGATGATGGAGATCATGGTGTCATGCCGGTGACAAGATGATCATGGAGCCCCGAAGATGAAGATCAAAGGAGCTATATGATATTGGCCATATCATGTCACTACACTATTTGATTGCATGTGATGTTTATCATGTTTATGCATCTTGTTTGCTTAGGACGACGGTAGTAAATAAGATGATCCCTTACAAAATTTCAAGAAGTGTTCTCCCCTAACTGTGCACCATTGCTACAGTTCGTCGCTTCTAAGCACCACGTGATGATCGGGTGTGATGGATTCTTACGTTCACATACAACGGGTGTAAGACAGTTTTACACAGCGAAAACACTTAGGGTTAACTTGACGAGCCTAGCATGTGCAGACATGGCCTCGGAACACGGAGACCGAAAGGTCGAGCATGAGTCGTATGGTAGATACGATCAACATGAAGATGTTCACCGATGATGACTAGTCCGTCTCACGTGATGATCGGACACGGCCTAGTTGACTCGGATCATGTGATCACTTAGATGACCAGAGGGATGTCTATCTAAGTGGGAGTTCATAAGATGAACTTAATTATCCTGAACATAGTCAAAAGACCTTTTGC
>NW_021307115.1:0-1561 GCF_002162155.2 Triticum dicoccoides
GTTCTTTCAGCGCCTCCTGGAAAGAAACACCAGTATTGAGAAAAAAGAGAACCCTAAACGATGTGGATGGAGCTGGTGAAATTAAAAAGTGCTTTGAGTACCACGAAACAACAAATTGCCAGTGAATATACAGAGGGAAACTCTAGTGCGTTACATTTGTAATAATTTAATCCTGTGGTGTATTACTTTGATGTTGCCGAGCTACACTTTAATCTTGGTGGATTCCATCCCATATATAATATAAGAAATTTGCAAACGTATGTCACACATACGGATAGTCAAAACTAGTTAGTTAGTTGCACTGCCTTCCCGTGAATTTTATTCACTCGGTTATTCACAAATGACTATTAATGGAAGCTCCATGCCAAAATTCCATTCACTGAAACAAAGAAGGCGGCTGTTTAAAAATATTTGTCGCACGCCCAATTGTTATATGCCCGAAGGTTGCAGAACACCAACAATCTGTTGGTTGCAAAACCAAAGAAAGAGACTGAATTAGAACAAAAGAAAGTCAAATTTATTGTAAAAAAAGTTCCAAAGTTTTGTGACTTATTATTATCATTATTATTTTCTACATGAGGTGTATATACACCCAGGAACTAAAGGGTATTTCCTACCAGGGCATGCTCTACCATATTTGATGATTTACAGGTTACATACTTATATTTATACGCAATAAAATAGAATTTAAAATTCAATTGAATTCTTTGGGAGGTAAAATACCGAGATTTATGAGTTTTTCCAAAAACCGATTCTTCCGGTGCCTCCCAAAAAAATACCTGGTATGGAGAAGGGCGTGGAAGGTAGCTGCTGGAATTACAAAGCGCTTTGAGTAACACCAAATAGAACATTAAGAGAAAAATTAGATACAAGGTTAATCACAAGTGAGTTACATTTGTAACAATTCAATATATCTTTATATTATTCTGATGTTACCGAGCTAGACCTTAATCTTGGTGGCTTCCATCCCCATATATAATACAAGTAGGAAACGTACATCACTCTTGATACAGATAGTCTCAACTAGTTACTTTACACTACTTCACTATGCATGTCATTCACTCGGATGTTCACGAATGCCTCCACCTCGGCTATTAGTGGAAGCTCCGTGCCAAAAGTTCATTCAATAAAATAAAGAAGAGACGGTTGTTTAAAAGTATTTGTTGCACGCCCAAATGTTAAAAGCCCGAAGGTTGCAGAACATCAACCATCTCTGGGTTACAAAACCGAAGAAACGAGACTGAATTAGATAACCCAGTTGATGTTCCTTGGGGCTTGGGCCCTATATAAAGAACATGAATCAACCAATATATCCACACAAATGCACAATCACAAATTACAGATTTGCAAGCAACGTGAGTACCTCACAGACATGGCTAAATTGAAGAAGCTATTAGCTATGTTTGCTCTTGTGATGCTCCTGTCACAGCTTCGCGTCCATGGTGTCTCCGTGTCCGTGAGCAGCAGCGCGAACGTTACTACAGAGGCCAAACATCTTCACGGAAGGTGCCACATCAGTGGCTTCCTGCATGGCAAAGCCGGTGACTGCAACAGGGATCAC
>NW_021307116.1:0-955 GCF_002162155.2 Triticum dicoccoides
GAGGTGGATCCTCGGTAGTGTATTGAAGTGGTGAATAGTGGACTCGTGTGCGCAAAACTATTTCAAGTTGAAGTATCGTAGGATAGCCTAGCCAAGAGTCAAAGCTGGCTTGCTGCAATAACTCCACCAACCCTTCTTGATACTGTGCATGTATGTAGGATCTGATGTAAGTCTTGCTGAGTACCTTTGTACTCATGTTGCTATAATCTACATTTTTACAGAAGACGCTGCAACCCCTTCTGATGGGTTCTATGTAGACGTTGACATCAACGAGTAGGCTAAAGACCCAGGTGGTGACCCTGAGCTTGTGAAGGACCACATAGTATAGCCAGAGACTTTCCAAGCCTCTTTTATTTTACTAGTTGTCTGTACTCAGACAAGTTACTTCCGCTGCTGGCTTGTATGATTGTATGACTTGTATGTTGGGTCGTGAGACCCATACCTTTGTGTGTATGTTATGTATGGCTCACTGAGCCTTAAATAAAGTACTTGTGTCGTAGAGTCATGTTGTGATGCTTCATTGTATTTGCACATATCGAGCATATTGTGTGTATGACTGAAATGCTTGGTATGTGTGGGATCTGACTATCTAGTTGTTTATCTTTAGTAGCCTCTCTTACCGGGAAATGTCTCCTAGTGTTACCGCTGAGCCATGGTAGCTTGCTACTGCTCTGGAACACTTAGGCTGGCCAGCATGTGTCCTTCTTCGTTCCTGTGTCTGTCCCTTCGGGGAAATGTCACGCTTTGAGTACCGGAGTCCTGTTAGCCCGCTACAGCCCGGTTTACCGGAGTCCTGCTAGCCCAGTGCTACAGCCCGGACCCACTTGCTGATGACCGACACGTTCGAAGCTGGGTCATGGATGCCTGTCCCTGTAAGTCTGTGCCACTTTGGGTTTACGACTAGTCATGTCAGCCCGGGCTCTTTATCATATGGATGCTAGCGACACTTTCATAT
>NW_021307117.1:0-1414 GCF_002162155.2 Triticum dicoccoides
GCCAGGGGAGCGTACGTATACACGGTGTAGAAATATGTGGAGCTGGGTTGGCTATATATGGTAGCAAAAGATTAGCAATAATCAATTCAAAGATGCAATGTTGAATAAACGCTCAACGACGGTACTGTGCTGGTCCTAGGCTAGACCGGACTAGAGACGCGAGCCTAGAACACTAATGAGGTCACGGCGTAGCACAACTAGCATCAATGAAGGATACTAAGTAGCTCTTGACAGCAAGATATAAGTGAAGATCACAACGGCAGTGAAGATAATGATGAAAAACAACTGCCAAGCAGGATATACAACAACTCTCTCTCCAACTTTCCTCTTGAAAAGTTTGAGACAATTTTCTGATAAATTCTTTCAAAGAATGCTACTAACTCAAGCTTTCCAATGCTAAAAGAATCACTCAATTCCGAGTTGATATGAGGAGTCAAAGAATTCTAAAACTGGCCTAAAAAATTGGAAACTAGATAAGATGCAGATTGGATCAGGTGAAGATGTGAATGACCTCAACTATGATTATGACAATGAACAGTGCATAGCACGTGGTGGAAATTAATAGATGGGATGGTGGACGACGGAAGGGATAATGATGCAGCGGCGGCGTGACTAATGTGAACAGAACTCGAAACTCTAAAGGAACTAGACACTAAGACCAGCAACTCGACACGACGATGCAACCGATAATTCAACTATGCAAGCAATGAAAAGAAAATTGCAAAGGCTCAGACTGGCTTGGACCAAGGATGAATAGATCTAACTCTTTTTTGTGGCTTTTTCTTGGACAATAGGTAAGAAAATAAATCTAATCTAGGAAAACTAGAAATTCTCACCGAGCAACCTGAAAACTGATACCACTTGATAGAGGCGAGGGTGTCCCGATCTTTCGATGAGATGATAACTATCGATTTGGTGGAGACGACTTTGACGATCCGACTACAAACGAGCACGACGTTGCGCCTTAGCAATCGCTAAACCAATCTCCTGAGGTTACTGACGATGCCGGAAGCACGGTCAGCCTGACCACGAAGGTCTATTCCTGCAAGCAATCGAAGAACGAGCAAGAATATGATAAAGCAATCTGAATATTGCAAATATATATGAGGTATTGATAACGGTGGGGATCCGTAAGCGGTCTTGGTCTGGTCGTTGGACACAAACGAAGTACACGAAGTTGCAATGGCTAACTTTTAAGTAAACAAATCCCAAGGAAAAAGCTACTAGATGGATCTACTTATATAGGAGTAAGGGGTGGCGGCCAAGGAGGTGGGAGGACGTCCCAAGGCAGCCTAAAACTAAATCTAGGTCGTACAAGGCCAATGGGCCCAAGTGGAGGTGATGTAACACCTTTGGACTTGTAGTTTGACTCGGATTCTGCTGCAGCATCAGATTGTTTCGTCCACAACTCAAC
>NW_021307118.1:0-921 GCF_002162155.2 Triticum dicoccoides
TGTAAATTGATGATGTGGCTTTGAATGGTGCATTTTGAACACAAAAAAACAAGGGGGTTCAAATAAGTTTAAAAAAATGAAATCCCTTTGTAACAGACTAACTTCCGTATGAAACCCTGATTCTTCGAAAGAGATTGTCCGTTTTGTACACGAACTATATCCAGTTTTTGCCGTAACCCTCTCTACTTTGTCACACATGCTATGTGGGTGAAATTATGATACCATGCCAACTTGGAACCTTTTCAGAGTTCATTTCAAATGCTTTTCAATTTCATGGTGTTAAAGCTCAAAATAATCAGTAAATGCATGAAAAATAACAAATGAAGTCAGAAAGGGTTGTAAATTGATGATGTGGCTTTGAATGGTGCATTTTGAACACAGAAAAACAAATGGAGTTCAAATAAGTTCAAAAAAATTGAAATCCCTTTGTAACAGACGAGTTACTGTATGAAATCCAGATACTTCGAAAGAGATTGTCCGTTTTGTACACGAAGTGTATCCAGTTTTTGCCGTAACCCTCTCTACTTTATCGCACATACTATGTGGGTGAAATGATGATACCATGCCAACTTGGAACCTTTTCAGAGTTTATTTCAAATGCTTTTCCATTTCATGGTCTTAAAGCTCAAAATAATCAGTAAATGCATGAAAAATAAAAAATGAAGTCAGAAAGGGTTGTAAATTGATGATGTGGCTTTGAATGATGCATTTTGAACACAGAAAAACAAATGGAGTTCAAATAAGTTCAAAAAAATTGAAATCCCTTTGTAACAGACGAGTTTCCGTATGAAATCCAGAGACTTCGAAAGAGATTGTCCGTTTTGTACACGAAGTGTATCCAGTTTTTGCCGTAACCCTCTCTACTTTCTCACACATGCTATGTGGGTGAAATGATGATACCATGCCAACTTGGAACCTTTT
>NW_021307119.1:0-1279 GCF_002162155.2 Triticum dicoccoides
ATGTATACGACCTTTCCTTCCCTCTACGTTGTCAAGCGTTCTTGATTCTCGAGGCCGATGCTTGGCCTGCGTCACTGGGTCGCGACGGTGCTGGAGGACGAGGACGGCGAGGCTGGGTGCCGCGGCACCGCGTTGGCCGCGGCCGGTGAAGGGGGCAAAGAAGGGCGGCTTCCCTGGCCCTGGCCATGGCCGTGACCCTGGGAGTTGGTGCGGTGGAAGTGGCACTTGAAGGACACGGCGTGGGTGGCCGACGCGCTTGGAAGCGGGCCCGTGGCCCGTGCCGGACGGCGCCGACGCCAACCCGGGCCACCTCTTCCGCGTATTCTTGGAGGTGTGGCTGGCCGATTTACATGAAATTAATTCCCTCAGTTGTGGTGGAAAATATAATACACATAATCCATATTGTTATGTACTAGCGTGTGTGTGTGAAATAGATGGATTATGATCCCGTACCCAATAAGATGGATATGTGTGTGTTAGAGAGAGAGAGAGAGGGAGAGGGGGAGAGAGTGAGGAAGAGGGAGGCAGAGAGTGTGTGTGAGGAATTGATGGTAAAAAAGGTCGCCAATGTCACTTGATATATATGAGAATATTAATATTGAACTTTTAAAGTTAATGTGGCCCCGTTGCAACGCACGGGTGTTCTTCTAGTTGTGGTAGTTTTTGTTAAATACTCGCCCATAGCCCTGCTCGCATGATGAATTTCCTTATGGTACAGTAAGCCGTCTGCGCACTGCATCGCAAAAAGGTGTCTTCTCTGATGCTCAAACTTGTTTTGACTCTGTTGGATGGACGTTCCTTGTTAAAATTATGCAGCGTTTCGATTCAAGGGTGACTCAATCTGGCAGGTTTCTTTGTCAGGCTGCTTAATGCCAAGTTTCGGCAGTGTAGGGTGTCCTGTTATGACGGCTGCTACTTTTTCTGCTATAACACCATCCTGCAAATACTCTTTTCTATGCTTAATAATGACATGCAAATCTTTTGCGTGTTCTGACGGAAAAACCCTTCGCACAAGTAGAAACAAATGGTGGCCGATACCAAGGTGAGGGCATCACCGATCTATCCACCAGGTCCGCTCAAACCAAATCCCGATTTAATTTAGACTATTTTGTTTTATTCAATAATTATATTTGTGAGTATATTGTGTGCATATGAATCTGTTCATCAATCAAATTATTTATGGAAGATATATAGTAGGCTAGTTGATCAAGTAGTCACACACCAAGATTTCCAAGATAGTTGCTCCTTCAAAATTCATGTTCATTCTTTTTTTGTTTTA
>NW_021307120.1:0-657 GCF_002162155.2 Triticum dicoccoides
CTAGTTCAACTCTAGTGTAAAATTATTTGAACTAGCTTGTAGAGCTAGTTCAATTCTAGTGTAAAATTATTTGAACTAGGTTATAGATCTTGTTCAACTCTATAGTGTAAAATTATTTGAACTAGCTTGTATAGCTAGTTCAACTCTAGAGTAAAATTATTTGAACTAGCTTTAGAGCTAGTTAAACACTAGTGTTAAATTATTGGAACTAGCTTGTAGAACTAGTTCCACTCTAGTGTAAAATTATTTTTACTAGGTTATAGAGGTAGTTCTACTCTAGTGTAAAATTATTTGAACTAGCTTGTAAAGCTAGTTCAACTCTAGTGTAAAATTATTTGTACTAGGTTATAGAGCTGGTTCTACTCTAGTGCAAAATTATTTGAACTAGCTTGTAGAGCTAGTTCAATTCTAGTGTAAAATTATTTGAACTAGCTTGTAGAGTTAGGTCAACTCTACTGTGAAATTATTTGTACTAGGTTATATAGCTAGTTCAACTCTAGTGTAAAATTATCTGAACTAGCTTGTATAGCTAGTTCAACTCTAGTGTAAAATTATTTGAACTAGCTTGTAGAGCTAGTTTAACTCTAGTGTAAAATTATTTGAACTAGGTTATAGATCTTGTTCAACTCTATAGTGTAAAATTATTTGAACTAGCTT
>NW_021307121.1:0-1511 GCF_002162155.2 Triticum dicoccoides
GCCGCCGCCCGCGCCGCCAGCCGCCGTCGCCCCGTGCCAAGCCGCCGCCCCGCCGGACCCCGCGCCGACGAGGTAGCCCCGCGCCACGCCGCCCCTCGCCCGGTTCGGTTTTCTAATAAACCGTTCCGGTTTTTTTTGATGTTTCGGTTTTTTTTCAAAAACCCTAGATCAGTTTTTATTTCCGGTTTTGTTGTTTAGCGAGCGTTCGCCAGATCGTTCGTCTTAACGAACGTGATCACCGGTTATCCCCGGTTAACGAACTTCCGTTCGTTTAACCGTTCGTCGTTTTTCTTTTAATCGGATTTTTTCCGCTATTTTCTGATCGCGATTTCAGATCCGATCATCGTTCTAGTTTATCTTCTCGCTCGTTTATCGGAATCAGGTGATTCAAGTGCCTGGAGTTTCATTTCAAAACGGCCGTTCCGACTAATTAACTTACACAAAGTTTTGCTACTGTAAAATCTGACCTAGTTTCAATTTACTAGAACCGAGCTGTTTTCTTTTCGCCGTTTGACCTTCATTGCTTTATTTGATTCGATTCTTTTGCCACCAGGGTTCTTAAGTTGAACTTTCTGGTTAGATCTTTTATTCGAGATTTACCTGTGCATTAGATGAGTACTTATTCTATGCTTGTTGTTTGTCTGCGATAGATCACCCGGAGTGCGCCGCTTGTTACTTCGAATCTCTAGGTTTCGCGGATCATCAGCAAGGCAAGTAACACTTGATCATATCTTTTCTACTACCCAGTTTTTATGCATTAGATCAATCCTCAAACATTGCATGATTAGGATCTAATTAAATTGTGGGATGGGAAGTAGATGAGGTAGTACCTATTACCTGTATTACTTATGAAACCTTTGGGAGTTAACTCTGCGTTTGCTTATTATGCCATGCTATGCTAGTAGACGTGGATTGGGTGAGTGAATATTCATGACAGATGTGAGATTTGTTAATTAATGGTTTATCTAAGGTGGCAACTTAAATACACATCTGGGTGGATTGAGGCACCTGGGGTACCCAGTGATTGCCTGTTTTTTTGGAAATCCCGGGGTTACCGTGTGATTTTCCTATGGACCGCCACCCAGGCTCAAAGGGATCATAAGATAATTCATGCTAGTAACTTCCGTGTGCAGCCACAAGCCATTATGGGCTCTGGCATAGTTGACTAAGTCGTGCGAACTCTTATAGTGGTGGACTAGCAGATGTAGGGGATGTAGGTGTACCGGTCTACCCATCGTAAGGTGCTAGCGCTTCTGAAAGACTATGTCTCGGTCATCCGTTTCTCAAACACCCTGTAGTGCGAGAAACCAAACGGAGGCGATCGAGTCTTGTGGGGAAAAGTGCGCAAACCTCTGCAGAGTGTACAAACTAATCATGATTAGCCGTGTCCCCGGTTATGGACATCTTGAGTATCTAGTACTTGAATATCATGTGAATCTCAACATGTTACTCTAAATTTAATATTGTTGGGTTTTGTTAATGAATACTTTTAATTGGGATTGAGGATGCTG
>NW_021307122.1:0-1250 GCF_002162155.2 Triticum dicoccoides
GAACCGGAGGAGCCGGAGGAAACCGCAAAGGCCTTCCTGGAAATCTTGGCCTCCTCAAAGAAACCTCTCTATGAGGGTGCCAAGCTGTCTGTGCTGGATGCCATCTCGCAACTGATGGTAGTCAAGGCTGAGTACGGCTGTAGCCGAGGTCGCTTCGAAGCATTTCTGGGAGTATGGGCTAACAGCCTGCCTGAGGGCCATGAACTACCGAAAACCATGTACGCTACGAAGAAAATCATGAAGGCGCTCTCCATGGACTATGAGAAAATACATGTTTGTCCAAAGAATTGCCTTTTGTTTAGGCATGAGTATGCGGATGACAAGTACTGTAGGAAGTGCGGTTCCTCTCGGTATATTGAGGTGGTCGATAAGCATGGTCAGAAGCAGCAGCTAAAAATCCCTGTGAAGGTTCTTCGGTATCTTGATTTTATAAAAAGACTGCACGCCTTTTCATCACCGAGGAGTCTGCCAAAATGATGAAGTGGCAAAAGGAAGGGAAAAGGTACAATCCAAACAAAATTGTACATCCATCAGGAGGTGAAGCATGGAAGTCATTCGATATAGAGTACCCGGAGGAAGCAGCCGAGGCTGGGAATGTCCGAATTGCTATAACAGGTGATGGGTTCAATCCATATGGTATATCGTCTAATCCATACAGCTGTTGGCCCATATTTGTTATTCCGCTCAATCTCCCTCCCGGCGCCATAATGCAACGCAAGACCATGTTCATGTCGCTTATAATTCCGGGGCCTGAATATCCGGGGAAGAATTTGAGTGTGTTTATGCAGCCGTTGGTGGATGATTTGCACCATTCTTGGTACTTACCGAGGTTGACATACGACCGACATCTGCAGAAAAATTTCTTGATGAAAGTTTGGCTACAATATTGCATGCATGACTTTCCCGGTTATGCCCTGTTCTGCGGATGGTGTACAAGTGGAAAGATGCCTTGCCCAGTGTGCATGCAGGCCTTGATTTTCATTTGGCTGAAGAAGGGTGGCAAGTATGTTGCATTTGACCTGCATCGACAGTTCCTCCCTCCAGACCATCCTGATAGGGAAGACAAGAAGAACTTCACAAAAGGCAAAGTTGTCCATGAAGTAAACGAGATTCCAACATTTTCTAGTGCGGATGTGCTTGCTCAGCTGAAAGCTCTTAAGCCTGCCGGTGAAGGGAAAGGCAAAAGCAAAGGCAAAGCCACAGGCGAAGACGAGGGCGAGGGCAAAGGAAAAGGTAAAGGGAATTTTTTT
>NW_021307123.1:0-1250 GCF_002162155.2 Triticum dicoccoides
GAACCGGAGGAGCCGGAGGAAACCGCAAAGGCCTTCCTGGAAATCTTGGCCTCCTCAAAGAAACCTCTCTATGAGGGTGCCAAGCTGTCTGTGCTGGATGCCATCTCGCAACTGATGGTAGTCAAGGCTGAGTACGGCTGTAGCCGAGGTCGCTTCGAAGCATTTCTGGGAGTATGGGCTAACAGCCTGCCTGAGGGCCATGAACTACCGAAAACCATGTACGCTACGAAGAAAATCATGAAGGCGCTCTCCATGGACTATGAGAAAATACATGTTTGTCCAAAGAATTGCCTTTTGTTTAGGCATGAGTATGCGGATGACAAGTACTGTAGGAAGTGCGGTTCCTCTCGGTATATTGAGGTGGTCGATAAGCATGGTCAGAAGCAGCAGCTAAAAATCCCTGTGAAGGTTCTTCGGTATCTTGATTTTATAAAAAGACTGCATGCCTTTTCATCACCGAGGAGTCTGCCAAAATGATGAAGTGGCACAAGGAAGGGAAAAGGTACAATCCAAACAAAATTGTACATCCATCAGGAGGTGAAGCATGGAAGTCATTCGATATAGAGTACCCGGAGGAAGCAGCCGAGGCTGGGAATGTCCGAATTGCTATAACAGGTGATGGGTTCAATCCATATGGTATATCGTCTAATCCATACAGCTGTTGGCCCATATTTGTTATTCCGCTCAATCTCCCTCCCGGCGCCATAATGCAACGCAAGACCATGTTCATGTCGCTTATAATTCCGGGGCCTGAATATCCGGGGAAGAATTTGAGTGTGTTTATGCAGCCGTTGGTGGATGATTTGCACCATTCTTGGTACTTACCGAGGTTGACATACGACCGACATCTGCAGAAAAATTTCTTGATGAAAGTTTGGCTACAATATTGCATGCATGACTTTCCCGGTTATGCCCTGTTCTGCGGATGGTGTACAAGTGGAAAGATGCCTTGCCCAGTGTGCATGCAGGCCTTGATTTTCATTTGGCTGAAGAAGGGTGGCAAGTATGTTGCATTTGACCTGCATCGACAGTTCCTCCCTCCAGACCATCCTGATAGGGAAGACAAGAAGAACTTCACAAAAGGCAAAGTTGTCCATGAAGTAAACGAGATTCCAACATTTTCTAGTGCGGATGTGCTTGCTCAGCTGAAAGCTCTTAAGCCTGCCGGTGAAGGGAAAGGCAAAAGCAAAGGCAAAGCCACAGGCGAAGACGAGGGCGAGGGCAAAGGAAAAGGTAAAGGGAATTTTTTT
>NW_021307124.1:0-1153 GCF_002162155.2 Triticum dicoccoides
GGGGCAGCCCAAGGTGGCTGCGCCTCTTTCCCCTCCCCTAGTCCTATTAGGACTAGGAGAAGGTGGCCGGCCCCCCTCTCTCCCTTCCCCTCCGAGGAATCCTAGTTGGACTAGGATTGGGGGGAGGAATCCTACTCCCAGAGGGAGTAGGACTCTCCTGCGCCTCCCTCTTTGGCCGGCCAGCCTCCCCTCCTCTCCTCCTTTATATACGGAGGCAGGGGCACATCTAAACACACAAGTTGACACAAGTTGATCCACGTGATCGATTCCTTAGCCGTGTGCGGTGCCCCCTGCCACCATATTCCTCGATAATACTGTAGCGGAGTTTAGGCGAAGCCCTGCTGCTGTAGTTCATCAAGATCGTCACCACGCCGTCGTGCTGACGAAACTCTTCCCCGACACTTTGCTGGATCGGAGTCCGGGGATCGTCATCGAGCTGAACGTGTGCTCGAACTCGGAGGTGCCGTAGTTTCGGTGCTTGATCGGTTGGATCGTGAAGACGTACGACTACTTCCTCTACGTCGTGTCATTGCTTCCGCAGTCGGTCTGCGTTGGGTACGTAGACAACACTCTCCTCTCGTTGCTATGCATCACATGATCCTGTGTGCGCGTAGGAAAATTTTTGAAATTACTACGAAACCCCAACAGTGGCATCAGAGCCTAGGTTAATGATGTTGATGTTATATGCACGAGTAGAACACAAGTGAGTTGTGGACGATACAAGTCATACTGCCTACCAGCATGTCATATTTTGGTTCAGCGGTATTGTTGGACGAGACGACCCGGACCAACCTTACGCGTACACTTACGCGAGACCGGTTCCCTCGACGTGCTTTGCACAGAGATGGCTTGCGGGCGACTGCCTCTCCAACTTTAGTTGAACCAAGTATGGCTACGCCCGGTCCTTGCGAAGGTTAAAACGGAGTCTATTTGACAAACTATCGTTGTGGTTTTGATGCGTAGGTGAGATTGGTTCTTACTTAAGCCCGTAGCAGCCACGTAAAACATGCAACAACAAAGTAGAGGACGTCTAACTTGTTTTTGCAGGGCATGTTGTGATGTGATATGGTCAAGGCATGATGCTGAATTTTATTGTATGAGATGATCATGTTTTGTAACCAAGTTATCGGCAACTGGCAGGAGCCATATGGTT
>NW_021307125.1:0-1548 GCF_002162155.2 Triticum dicoccoides
CGTACTCCTACTCGTGTTTTAAACATGAAGACTCCCATTGAGGTTCTCCTTAATGAACAACCTGATTATACCTTTCTCAAGGTATTTGGGTGTGCTTGTTGGCCGCATCTTCGTCCATATAACAAGCGCAAGCTTGAGTTTCGTTCTAAGAAGTGTGTTTTTCTTGGCTATAGCTCTCTTCATAAAGGTTACAAATGTCTTCATGTTCCCACTAATCGTGTCTATATATCTCGGGACGTCGTGTTTGATGAGCATGTTTTTCCCTTTGCCAACCTTCCTGTGTCCACTGTCGAACCACCATACCTGCATTCATCCTCTGTTGCTTCTGACCAATTTGATGATGTTGCATACTCTCCTTTACTGTTACCTAACCATGGTGCAGGAACCGGACGTGGAGCTCGTTTGGAGCTGTTGGAGGATTCACCATCATCATCGTTGTCTTCTGGTGGGCACGTCGATCGCCCTATGTTGCATGGCATCGATTCGCATGCCCATGCATGGTCACCCGATGAGCCCGTCGCGCCGAGCATCTCCACTGCTCGGTCCGTTTCGCCAGCGGCCGCCGAGTCGCCCGCGGCTCGGCCCGTCACGCCGTCTTCGCCTGCGGCTCGGCCCGTCACGCCGTCTTCGCCCGCGGCTCGGGTCCTCACGTCGCCTTCATCAGCGGATCGGCCCGCGACACCGGTCGCGCCACGGCCCACTATGCCGAGCTCGCCATCGACCCGGTCTGTGATGCCGGAGTCGCCAGCTGCTTCGTCTGCTCTGCCGGTTTCGCCAGTGGGTCGGCCTTCTTCGCCAACCGAGTCCGAGGCTACCGTGACTGGCTCCTCGTCACCGGCTGACTCGTCAACGTCGCCGTCCTCCAGCCCGTTGCAGGCTGCTCCGTCGACCTCGGTGGTTCCTGTGTCCCGACCACATACACGCAGTCGCAGTGGCATTTTCAAACCTAAGGAACGTAAGGATGGTACGGTTGCTTGGTTGGCTGCTTGTTTAGCTGCTTGTTTAGCTGCTGCTGTTGCGGATCCATCTTCTAAGCCTCGCTCATATCAGGCTGCCCTGCGCATTCCACATTGGCGAGAGGCTATGGAGCAGGAGTTTCATGCTCTTCTTCGTAACAAGACATGGACTCTCGTTCCTCCACCACCACGGGTAAATGTTATTGACTCAAAATGGGTATTCAAAGTGAAGAAGCATTCGGATGGATCTATTGAGCGTTACAAAGCGCGACTTGTTGCTCGCGGTTTTCGGCAGCGTCATGGTCTTGACTATGAGGACACCTTCAGTCCTGTCGTCAAGCCTACCACTATTCGTCTTCTTCTCTCCATTGCTGTTTCTCGTGGTTGGTCACTTCGTCAACTTGATGTGCAGAATGCTTTTCTACATGGATTTTTGGAGGAAGAGGTTTATATGAAACAGCCGCCTGGTTTCTCTGATCCTGATCGTCCTGACTATATCTGTCGTCTTTCCAAAGCACTATATGGTTTGAAGCAAGCTCCTCGTGCCTGGCATGCCCGCCTTGCCTCTGCCCTTCGTGCTCATGGTTTTGTG
>NW_021307126.1:0-1536 GCF_002162155.2 Triticum dicoccoides
CGTACTCCTACTCGTGTTTTAAACATGAAGACTCCCATTGAGGTTCTCCTTAATGAACAACCTGATTATACCTTTCTCAAGGTATTTGGGTGTGCTTGTTGGCCGCATCTTCGTCCATATAACAAGCGCAAGCTTGAGTTTCGTTCTAAGAAGTGTGTTTTTCTTGGCTATAGCTCTCTTCATAAAGGTTACAAATGTCTTCATGTTCCCACTAATCGTGTCTATATATCTCGGGACGTCGTGTTTGATGAGCATGTTTTTCCCTTTGCCAACCTTCCTGTGTCCACTGTCGAACCACCATACCTGCATTCATCCTCTGTTGCTTCTGACCAATTTGATGATGTTGCATACTCTCCTTTACTGTTACCTAACCATGGTGCAGGAACCGGACGTGGAGCTCGTTTGGAGCTGTTGGAGGATTCACCATCATCATCGTTGTCTTCTGGTGGGCACGTCGATCGCCCTATGTTGCATGGCATCGATTCGCATGCCCATGCATGGTCACCCGATGAGCCCGTCGCGTCGAGCATCTCCACTGCTCGGTCCGTTTCGCCAGCGGCCGCCGAGTCGCCCGCGGCTCGGCCCGTCACGCCGTCTTCGCCTGCGGCTCGGCCCGTCACGCCGTCTTCGCCCGCGGCTCGGGTCCTCACGTCGCCTTCATCAGCGGATCGGCCCGCGACACCGGTCGCGCCACGGCCCACTATGCCGAGCTCGCCATCGACCCGGTCTGTGATGCCGGAGTCGCCAGCTGCTTCGTCTGCTCTGCCGGTTTCGCCAGTGGGTCGGCCTTCTTCGCCAACCAAGTCCGAGGCTACCGTGACTGGCTCCTCGTCACCGGCTGACTCGTCAACGTCGCCGTCCTCCAGCCCGTTGCAGGCTGCTCCGTCGACCTCGGTGGTTCCTGTGTCCCGACCACATACACGCAGTCGCAGTGGCATTTTCAAACCTAAGGAACGTAAGGATGGTACGGTTGCTTGGTTGGCTGCTTGTTTAGCTGCTGCTGTTGCGGATCCATCTTCTAAGCCTCGCTCATATCAGGCTGCCCTGCGCATTCCACATTGGCGAGAGGCTATGGAGCAGGAGTTTCATGCTCTTCTTCGTAACAAGACATGGACTCTCGTTCCTCCACCACCACGGGTAAATGTTATTGACTCAAAATGGGTATTCAAAGTGAAGAAGCATTCGGATGGATCTATTGAGCGTTACAAAGCGCGACTTGTTGCTCGCGGTTTTCGGCAGCGTCATGGTCTTGACTATGAGGACACCTTCAGTCCTGTCGTCAAGCCTACCACTATTCGTCTTCTTCTCTCCATTGCTGTTTCTCGTGGTTGGTCACTTCGTCAACTTGATGTGCAGAATGCTTTTCTACATGGATTTTTGGAGGAAGAGGTTTATATGAAACAGCCGCCTGGTTTCTCTGATCCTGATCGTCCTGACTATATCTGTCGTCTTTCCAAAGCACTATATGGTTTGAAGCAAGCTCCTCGTGCCTGGCATGCCCGCCTTGCCTCTGCCCTTCGTGCTCATGGTTTTGTG
>NW_021307127.1:0-1506 GCF_002162155.2 Triticum dicoccoides
GGGGCGTGACGCGGGGGCGGCGACGCGGGGACGGCGCGACGGGGACGGGCCCGGGGCGGCGACGGAGACGAGGGCGGCGACTGTCGTGGTTCTAAGCCTGACAGTAGAGTGAGGGGTAGGTATGGAGAGGCAAGGTCCTAGCTATGGAGAGGTTGTAAACACAAGAGATGTACGAGTTCAGGCCCTTCTCGGAGGAAGTAAAAGCCCTACGTCTCGGAGCCCGGAGGCGGTCGAGTGGATTATATGTATATGAGTTACAGGGTGCCGAACCCGTCTACCTGTGGAGGGGGTGGCTTATATAGAGTGCGCCAGGACCCCAGCCAGCCCACGTAGGAGAGGGTTTAAGGTGAGTTAAGTCCGGGGCGTTACTGGTAACGCCCCACATAAAGTGTCTTTACTATCATAAAGTCTACTTAATTACAGGCCGTTGCAGTGTAGAGTGCCTCTTGACCTTCTGGTGGTCGAGTGAGTCTTCGTGGTCGAGTCCTTCAAGGCAGTCGAGTGTGTCTCTCGTTGGTCGACTGGAAGGTGACCTCTTCTAAGGGTGTCCTTGGGCAGGGTACTTAGATCAGGTCTGTGGCCCTACCCTAGGTACATGACCCCATCATTAGCCCCCGAATGGATTGAGGCTTCGAGTGAGGAAGGAGTTGATGTTGTTTCCGATTAACTTTTGCACACTGGTCGCGCGTTGTTCTGGGCCAAAGAATCTCTTCATTGGTAGTGAGCAACTTGTTTTCAGTCGACTCGATCCATTCTCTTCTTTCGTCGAGTGATCTTTCGGGCTTCGACGATTTCCGAGCGACGGATCGCAGGAAATCCCACGTCTGACAGACCGATCTGCCGTTCGCGGATTCCGCGGGATGCGAAATTTTGGGGAAGCGCGCGAAGCGGAGCAGGCCGCGGCGTTCGGATGGGACGGGACATAGACGCCTCGATCCCCGCGCCGCTTTCTTCGCCACGTATCCCGCCTGCATAACTGTTTCTGGATATGATTAGATCGACCGGGCCCACCTGTCATCCACTCGGAAGGGACCTTATAAATACGCCCGGCGAGGGTTTTTTGTACAGTGCCTCAGCATTCTCTTTCTCTGCTCCCTTCGTCTCCGTCCAACGCGCTCGCTCTCGCCTCCGCACAACTTCTCCTCGCGCGTCTCACCGGCAACCATGGCCAAGGAGAAGACGGCGGCGCTGGAACGCGCGAAGAAGGCGTCGGCGACGGAGAAGGCGAAGGGGAGATCCACCAGCCGCGGCGGGTCTTCGTCTAGATCCCGCCTGCCGAAGGGCTGGGTCCAAGGAGATTGGATCCAGTCGACCATCACGGAGAAAGATCTCCTCGACATGGCCAACGAGGGCCTGATCCCTCATGGAGCTGCGAGGCTTCCGGGGAAGGAGTGGCAGCCCCAGCCAGAAGAGGGTGAGTGCGTGCTCCTGGCTACCCATGTCGACCGTGGATTTTCTTTGCCGCCGAGTATTTTCTTTCGTGGTTTCTTGAACTTCTTTGGAGCG
>NW_021307128.1:0-3515 GCF_002162155.2 Triticum dicoccoides
ACTTGCATAATTATACTTCATAGCTCTCCATAAGAGTCGTAGTTGTGTTGTCCCGTCTCAGGTAGCTAAGTGATTGGCATGGATCTTCTTGTGGCTTTCCACAACCTCTATGATGTGGGTTGGGTCGAAGGTCGTCTACAGCAAAATTAGAGTCATCTGCTCGAGGAGAAGGAATGATGATAATGTGTGATCAAGAAGAGGTGATGACGATGACGCTTATGTGCTACCTCGATGAGTATTTATTTGCATAGGTGTATGTATGCTGTCTTATGGGTGCCGCTTAATGGGTTGTGATGGTTTTCACAGGGGGTGGATTAAGCTTGTGCTCGTTAGTGTTCGGCTCATTAAGCTCGTGCTCGTTAAGGTTCAGCTCATTAAGCTCATCAAGACTAATGAGCAGAAAACCTTGTTCGCTGTTTGCTTAAAGATCGTTAAGCTCATGAGCGCTCACGAGCACTTGTTAATAGACTATGATGTGTTACGACCTGCAAGATGAGAGCTTGAGTGTAATTTTACGAAGGGATATGGTGACTTTAGAAGGAGGTGCGCTATTTTAGTGCCTCCTATGGGTTGGGATGAGTCAACTAGATTGAGTAGATGGGTTGAGGTGCCATGAAATATTGTCACGTATGATAGAAACATATGTTGTACTATACTAACAAGCTTAAAGAGTTGCTCGTGAAATTCTTTACCTTGTTTATTGAGATCATTAACATTAACAAGCTAAAATCAGTGAATTGACTCTATTCATTAAGAAGTGAGCTACGAACTTAATGAGTTGAGCTATCAAGCGCTCATTAAGCTCACGAGCTAGGAGCTTTTGGTCCAACCTCTTGGCCCGAGTTTTCGTAAATTAACTAGAAAACTCTATTATTCTTAATTAATGGACAGGATAAATCTTTTGCCTCTATTTTAGGGGGAAATGTAATTTCTTTTTTCTTTCTCCTATATTTCTTTCCTTTATAATCTTTTATCTATAATATTTTGCTGTTGTTTCCTAGTTTCACGTCTGTAGCTTTTATGTTTTTCCATGTACATAACTAGATGATACCCCACGCGTTGCTGCGAGAATTGTTTGCAATATATTTCAGTGACATTTGATGACATGAACATGAGTATTCAGATTAATAAGAGAAAATACATACGATTGTTATATAATCATGCAATATTCATTGAATATAATGAGAACAATATAATTAAAACATCCGAGCCTTTTTGCATGCATGGTTGCATGTTGCGGTGGGGCTTTTCCCATTCATAATTGGTACTTGAGATAAATATGTTAGTGGTGATCAACTACTCAGGTATATATGATACATTGATATCACTTTACAAGAAGATTAGTTAATGTATTTTCCACGGTTCCATATAATTTATTCTATGATTAGTTTTTTAACTTTCACTTTTTAAGTGCCCGTGCGTTGCAACGGGGGCAACTTTATTCTTCTAGTTCAACATTAGTTGTGTCTAACATATACCTATAGGGCACATCAAACGACATTCTTTAACAAGTTGCTAATATACATGAATTTAAGAATTTTCCAAAATCTATAGAATTTTATATCTTGTTGCGACAAACAAAGTGGGCGTTGCTCTTTCTTTATCTCACTTTTGCAGGGCCATGGGGTATCTGCTCGAGCTCATATGAGCTTGGATGAATAGTAAAATCTTTAAAATTCAATAAAAGTTGGATTTTTTGTAGCAAATATTTTCAATGCTTGCAAAATGACACCCGTGGAAGTCGTGGACAAAATTGATGCTCCAAAAATGTTATTTTTGAAAGCATTTTGGAGTTCCAGTTTTGCAGTTGCATCCGTGATTCTTTGAAATTTTTCTTTGGAGTCATGAATACGGACATCACATATATTGTGCCGCCTTGAGAAACATCCTTTAGTAGTACGTCCTTCCCCGCAATTGAGAGTAATTTCTCCTTCCAACCTTGAATAATTTGCAACACTCTATCTGCCAAATATTGAGCAACCATGCTTAATTGTTGTTTTGAATAATTTAATGTTTTATTTTAGAAGGAATAATTTTCTCTTATGGGAGAATTTTTGCTCATCGGGCTAGTCTTGCTGGCCCCCTCTAAGGCCTCATATTTCATTGGCCGAACTTAACACACTATCATCATGATTCTCGAATCTCAGGCTTAGTTGCCTAGATTTGTCACTGATCATCACCTACCATAATGCCAAATATAACTATATTATTTGCAATGTTGGTGATACTCTCACTATAAAAGGAGAAGAATGTGAAATATGCTAACATTCTTGCTTTTGTGTTTGCAAACACTCAACCTTCTTACGAAACTAGTCTATTTCTTCTCTACCCTTTCTTCCTCTAACTTATTTATCACGCCTGACAAATGTGGCGAACTACATACGGATGTATTAACATGGAGAACTTTGCGTCAACAAGCGTCCAGATATAGAGGAAATAGAGTAGAGAAAGATTATCACATCTATAAAGAGGTTAGGGTGAGGTGACGAACAAGTGATAGATGATGCCAGTTGAAATGTAGTGGACATGGCGGGTGGGGCCTGAATTATCCCGAGGAAGGAAAAAGTGATGGTTATGACATTGCAAAGAGAAAAGAGAAATGGATAAACAAGGGGATGAAGAACTGAAATATTGTTCAATGAGCATGTTCCTATATATTGTTGTAGAAAATCAGAAAATACATTGGCATCTTCAAACTTATTACATCATCCGACTCCCAAGTCTGCAAATGCTTAAATTAGACGCATCGAAAGCTTTCTATTTGGTCTAGTGGCCGTTTTTTATTGAGGTCATGCAAAGGTTGGGCCTTCGACACTGGTGGATTGCATGGATAAGTGGACACCTTGCCAGCTCATCAATGCAGATAATAGCGAATGGCACCCCTGGGAAACCGATTTATAGTTGTCGTGGACTTCGCGAGGGTGACCCACTATCCTCCATGTTGTTTATATTGATTACGAAACCATTACAAAAGCTTTTTGAGCGGGCATCTTTGAGTGCATCCTTTCCCCCTTGACAAGCACGGTATGCAACAAAGACTGTCCATCTTTGCTAATGACGTGACAATAATTTTGAAGCCAATTATGATGGATTTGAGAGGCTGCTCTTCGATCTTGGCGGCCTTTGGGATGGCCTTGGGGCTGCAAGTGAATCTGTGGAAAAGTGCAGCCATTCCCATTAGGTGCTCTCCGGATCAAATTCTGATGGTCAGTAACATGCTATGTTGCTCGATTGGGAGATTTCCTTGCAAGTATCTTGGATTTCCGTTAACCATTAGGAAATCGTCAATTGCACAACTTCAAGGCCTGATGGATCAACTAGCAAACTGCCTTCAGAGTTGGCGGGCGCCAACACTAGAGTGGGAGATTTTTGCTCATTCAGTCAGTTTTGTGCGTAATGCCAATGATGGCTTTGTACCTACCTATGGAAATGGTGGGTGCCCTAAATAAAACAATAAAAATGTTTCCTTTGGTAAGGCAAAGCGGAGGCAAACAAGGGTAAATGTGCGGTCGCTT
>NW_021307129.1:0-1278 GCF_002162155.2 Triticum dicoccoides
GGTTTGGTAGTAACTTGATCTGAAGTTTGATGATCATCATCATTAACTTCCTCACTTATTGGTGTAGGAATCACTGGAACTGATTTCTGTGATGAACTACTTTCCAATAAGGGAGAAGGTATAATTACCTCATCAAGTTCTACTCTCCTCCCACTCACTTCTTTCGAGAGAAACTCCTTCTCTAGAAATGATCCACTCTTAGCAACGAATGTTTTGCCTTCGGATCTGTGATAGAAGGTGTACCCAACAGTTTCCTTTGGGTATCCTATGAAGACACATTTCTCCGATTTGGGTTCGAGCTTATCAGGTTGAAGCTTTTTCACATAAGCATCGCAGCCCCAAACTTTAAGAAACGACAACTTTGGTTTCTTGCCAAACCACAGTTCATAAGGCGTCGTCTCAACGGATTTAGATGGTGCCCTATTTTAAAACGTGAATGCAGCTGTCTCTAATGCATAACCCCAAAACGATAGTGGTAAAGAGATATCATAGATTGCACCATATCAAATAAAGTGCGGTTACGACATTCGGACACACCACAACGATGTGGTGTTCCAGGTGGCGTGAGCTGTGAAACTATTCCACATTGTTTTAATTGAAGACCAAACTCGTAACTCAAATATTTGTCTCCGCGATCAGATCGCAGAAACTTTATTTTCTTGTTACGATGATTTTTCCACTTCACTCTGAAATTCTTTGAACCTTTCAACTATTTCAGATTTATGTTTCATCAAGTAGATATACCCATATCTGCTCAAATCATCTTGTGAAGGTCAGAAAACAACGATGCTTGCCACGAGCATCAGCACTCATTGGATCGCATACATCGGTATGTATTATTTCCAATAAGTCAGTAGCTCGTTCCTTTGTTCCGGAGAACGGAGTTTTAGTCATCTTGCCCAAAAGGCACAGTTCGCAAGCATCAAGTGATTCATAATCAAGTGATTCCAAAATTCCATCAGTATGGAGTTTCTTCATGCGCTTTACACCAATATGACCTAAACGGCAGTGCTACAAACAAGTTGCACTTATCATTATTAACTTTGCATCTTTTGGTTTCAATATTATGATTATGTGTATCACTACGATCGAGATCCAACAAACTATTTTCATTGGGTGTGTAACCATATAAGGTTCTATTCATGTAAACAGAACAACAATTTATTCTCTTACTTAAATGAATAATCGTATTACAATAAACATGATCAAATCATATTCATGCTCAACGCAAACACCAAATAACACTTATTTAGGTTCAACACTAATCCCGAAAGTATA
>NW_021307130.1:0-819 GCF_002162155.2 Triticum dicoccoides
TGTTGCATCATGTTTACTCTTTCATCAGAAACTTGAAATGGGGATCTGTGAAACCCTCAGAATCATTTCTGAAAATGATCCAAATAAAAATTTCTCCAAAAAGGTCCAAGAAAATGCTCATGTTGCTCTCTGAAAATATTGGACAGAGATAAAAATCAAACCAATATTTTTAAGAGCTCATAAGTATTTATTTTGGGCATTTGGAATTAATGCATAAATATTTGCATTGGAAATATATTAGTTATATATATTAATATATGTCCAAAAATTATGCCATCTGTTGGGGAGCTCTGGAATAATATATCTAGCTCCTGCAAAAATTGGCATAAGGTTATAAAATGATTTAATATTTTATTTAAATCAAAACAAATGTCAGAAATTAGAAAAACAAAAATAAATAAAAGGAGGAGCTTACCTGGGCTCCTCCCTGTCCGGCCCAGCCAGCTGGCCGGCCCAGCCAGCAAGCGGCCCAGCCCACCACTGCAGCCCTCCGTCGTCTTCCTCCCCTCGCCCCGAAGCTGCTGCGTGCTCGCACGCGCACGACCGCGCGGCCACCTCCTGCTTGCCGACGAGCTCCTGGCCGCGTGGACGACTTCCGCAGGCCGTCCCGATCCCCCTGACCCCCCTCACTCTCCCGTGCACCTCTTCCCTCTCTCCCTGCTTCGCCTCCCTCGCCCCCTCTCCCGAAGCAGAGCGCAGCCGCCGACGTCGTTCGCTGTAGCTGCAGCCACCGCCCTTCCCTCGCTCCCCCGACTAGCCCAGAGGCTCCGCCTCGACCCCCTCTTCCTCTCCACCGAGCCACGAGGCCCCGGACGCGCT
>NW_021307131.1:0-1725 GCF_002162155.2 Triticum dicoccoides
TCACTACTTTCATTCAAACATATGCTTCATGAACGAAACACGAAGAAATGCTTACACAAGTTTCCAACACTAGGTTGATGTTCAACATGATTCATGGGGGGAGACAAAATGCTACTGATGGGCTCAACAGCAACTCATCGGAATTTCCATATCACTGGACTTCCACCATCATGTGAACACGGTGATAGCATTGGTCAGACCAAAGATGTAATGGTGTATGCTCGAGGGATCAACCACGAATAAGACAACATTACGAGCATCATTGGTACTGATTTGACTTGACGATAGCCCATACTCAAATCAAAGGATTGATAAGACAATAGGTACAGCAACTGATCACAGGGACCAATCGATGAAGATATCATCTTTCTTCAACACACACTACACAAGATTATCCCTTTGGAACGAACTAAGTCAGGCAAGCTTTTATCCTCCAACTCTCCAAGTTGTTGTCTAGCTTAACCAACTAGCTCAGGGATATCCAACACAGATTCTTGGAGAAGGGTGGTTCACAAGAAACCAACTTGATCACGAGCTCAACACAGCGGTCAGGTGACAACCTGGTAACACTTCCGAGAAGATCTTCGGAAAATCACGAACCACCGGTATGTTACTAAGCTCGAGAACAATCTTGCTTTTGAGGGCAAGACGACATGATAAAATGAGTGAGGACTTGACAAGATCCTAACTCATCGATCGAGGAGTGCATCGGAAATAGGGACTAGGTAGCAAGATCAACCTTAGGATGATGATTCAATAACCAACATGCTAAGGATGAAATTATCGTCCATTTACTACCAAGCAACAGAGTTGCTAGCAATATTGATTTCACACGCCATGATTCATTTGTCGGCATCCCGGTTACAATAACACAGGAACCGAGGAATGAACAATGATGGCAAGAGGTATCACTGTACCAAGAGTTCATTGGATGGTGTGCAATTCCTATAACAATCTCGATATAAAATATGTAATACTCCAAGGTAGAGCAGAACAAAAGCTGGAGTAGCAATTTGATCTGCGGAATACAACTACTTTGACCCAATCCTAGATATGGATGAGATTCTGGAGTTTGTTTCTCCTATTCATTCTGAAATAGAATGGCTTGGCGGACCACAAGGGTAATAGGCATCGACGAACGAATGCACGCATACTCTTGACTATCAATTGATAGGCGAGGGTCGGAAACAACTAAAATGGGACAACTCAAAAGAACATATGATTTTCTGAGTTGTGGATGCATAGATTAGTATGTCGAGCCAAATTCAACATATTTCTTCCGGATAACCCATGCAGAAAGGTAGAACTGGCAGAGTCACAATGTAGAATCGAGAACCCATCGAGAGCACTCTGATTGTGATCTTTCGAACAGCGAGGAACATCTGCCATAAGCGGTTCATAGTATTTGGAAGAAAGGAATACCACGAACATCAAGGACTAATCCAAAGGTTACTAATAACCTAAAGGAACGAGCAAAACTATCCACATGAAGCAAGTAGGGTGAATCTCGGGTTCAAGAACCCAGGAACAGAATGCCTACTACTAAGTAGCATCACGGGATGCTTTCGAGAATAATGGACAGAATCATCACACTAGGGATACAAAAGCGTTGCTAAATTGCTAGGTGACTTCCTAAACACCTAGGGTCATAATAGAACCCCAACATACATGTCAAGGCAATAGAATTCCTCAACTCAACAATTAGTGTGATTGAGCTGGCCTGAA